>NW_028239228.1:0-135306 GCF_036417535.1 Chlamydotis macqueenii
TAAGGCCCAGTTGTGGGGCAGGAGGCCACTTTCGGGGGTGAGAGCGCATTTTGGGGGGCACGACGCCATTGTTGGGGGGGTAGAAGGGCCCAGTCATGGGGCAGGAGGCCACTTTCAGGGGCGAGAGCGCATTTTGTGGGGCACGACGCCATTTTGGGGGTGTAGAAGGCCCAGTTGTGGGGCAGGAGGCCACTTTCGGGGGCGAGAGCGCATTTTGTGGGGCACGACGCCATTTTGGGGGGGTAGAAGGCCCAGTTGTGGGGCAGGAGGCCCCTTTGGGGGGTGAGAGAGCATTTTGGGGGGCAGGACGCCATTTTGAGGGGGTAAGAGGCCAGTTGTGGGGCAGGAGGCCACTTTTGGGGGTGAGAGAGCATTTTGGGTGGGCAGGACGCATCATTTTGAGGGGGTAGAAGGCCCAGTTGTGGGGCAGGAGGCCCTGTTGGTCAGGGAAAGCGCAGAACCCCGATGTCTGTGGTGCTGTAGATGCACTGCAAAGTCCGGTGAGGAGCAGCAAGAGCTTGACTGGCTGGCACTTTCGGTGTGGGAGCAATCGTAGGACGTTTGTGATTTTTGGGGATTTTTATTCACTGGGCGCCCAGGTTCAGCTGGTGGTAAACGTCAAAGCCCTGTTGGTCAGGGAAAGCCCGGAACCCCCGATGTCTGTGGTGCTGTAGATGCGCTGCCAATGGCCGGTGAGGAGCAGCAAGAGCTTGACTGTCTGGCACTTTCGGTGTGGGAGCAATCGTCCGACGTTCGTGATTTTCGGGGTTTTTTTCAGTGGGCGCCCAGGTGCAGCTGATGGTAAACGTCGAAGCCCTGTTGGTCAGGGAAGCCCGGAGCCCCCGATATCTGTGGTGTTGTAGATGCGCTGCCAATGGCCGGTGAGGAGCAGCAAGAGCTTGACTGGCTGGTACATTCGGTGTGGGATCAATCGTCCGACGTTCGTCATTTTTCGGGGTTTTTTTCAGTGGGCAACCAGGTGCAGCTGCTGGTAAATGTCGAAGGCCTTTTGGTCAGGGAAAGCCCGGAGCCCCGATGTCCTGTGGTGCTGTAGATGCACTGCCAAAAGTCCGGTGAGTAGAAGCAAGAGCTTGAGTTGCTGGCACTTTCGGTGTGGGAGGAATCGTCCGACGTTCGTGATTTTTCGGGGTTTTATTGTCAGTGGGCGCCCAGGTGCAGCTGGTGGTAAACGTTGAAGCCCTGTTGGTCAGGGAAAGCCTCGGAGCCCCGATGTCTGGTGGTGCTGTAGATGCGCTGCCACTGTCCGGTGAGGAGCAGCAAGAGCTTGACTGTCTGGCACTTTTGGTGTGGGAGCAATCGTCCGACGTTCGTCATTTTCAAGGTTTTTTTTTCAGTGGGCACGCAGGTTCAGCTGGTGGTAAACGTCGAAGGCCTGTTGGTCAGGGAAAGCCTGGAGCCCCAATGTCTGTGGTGCTGTAGATGCGCTGCCAATGGCCGGGGAGGAGCAGCAAGAGCTTGACTGGCTGGCACTTTCGGTGTGGGAGCAATCGTCCGACGTTCGTGATTTTTCGGGGTTTTACTTTCAGTGGGAGCCCAGGTGCAGCTGGTGGTAAACGTCGAAGCCCTGTTGGTCAGGGAAAGCCCGGAGCCCCGATGTCTGTGGTGCTGTAGATGCCCTGCCAATGGGCGGTGAGGAGCAGCAAGAGCTTGAGTTGCTGGCACTTTCGGTGTGGGAGCAATCGTCCGATGTTCGTGATTTTTCGTTTATTTTTTTCAGTGGGCGCCCAGGTGCAGCTGGTGGTAAACGTCGAAGCCCTGTTGGTCAGGGAAAGCCCGGAGCCTCGATGTCTGTGGTGCTGTAGATGCGCTGGGAATGGGCGGTGAGGAGCAGCAAGAGCTTGACTGGCTGGCACTTTTGGTGTGGGAGCAATCGTCCGATGTTCATGATTTTTCGGGGTTCTTTTCAGTGGGAGCCCAGGTTCAGCGGGTGGTAAACGTCGAAGCCCTGTTGGTCAGGGAAAGCCCGGAGCCCCGATGTCTGTGGTGTTGTAGATGCGCTGGGAATGGGCGGTGAGGAGCAGGAAGAAGTTGACAGGCTGGCATTTAAGGTGTGGCAGGAATCGTCCGACATTTGTGATTTTTGGGGTTGTTTTTTCAGGGGGCACCCATGTGCAGCTGGTGGTAAATGTCGAAGCCCTGTTGGTCAGGGAAAGCCCGGAGCCCCGATGTCTGTGGTGCTGTAGATGCACTGCCAATGGCCCGTGAGTAGCAGCAAGAGCTTGAGTTGCTGGCACTTTCAGTGTGGGAGTAATCGTCTGACATTCGTGATTTTTCGGGGTTTTATTTCAGTGGGAGCCCAGGTGCAGCTGGTGGTAAACGTCGAAGCCCTGTTGGTCAGGGAAAGCCCGGAGCCCCGATGTCTGTGGTGCTGTAGATGGGCTGGCAATGGCCGGTGAGTAGTAGCAAGAGCTTTAGTTGCTGGCACTTTCGGTGTGGGAGGAATCGTCGGACGTTTCTGATTTTTCGGGATTTTTTTTTAGTGGGAGCCCAGGTTTAGCTATTTGTAAACGTCGAAACCCTGTTGGTCCGGGAAAGCCCGGAGCCCCGATGTCTGTGGTGCTGTAGATATGCTGCCAATGGGCGGTGAGGAGCTGCAAGAGCTTGACTGTCTGGCACTTTCGGTGTGGGAGCAATCGTCCGATGTTCGTGATTTTTAGTTTATTTTTTTCAGTGGGCGCCCAGGTGCAGCTGGTGGTAAACGTCGAAGCCCTGTTGGTCAGGGAAAACCCGGAGCCCCGATGTCTGTGGTGCTGTAGATGCGCTGCCAATGGCCCGTGAGTAGCAGCAAGAGCTTGAGTTGCTGGCACTTTCAGTGTGGGAGTCATCGTCTGACGTTCGTGATTTTTCGGGGTTTTATTTCAGTGGGAGCCCAGGTGCAGCTGGTGGTAAACGTCGAAGACCTGTTGGTCAGGGAAAGCCCGGAGCCCCGATGTCTGTGGTGCTGTAGATGCACTGCCAATGGCCGGTGAGGAGCAGCAAGAGCTTGACTGGCTGGCACTTTCGGTGTGGGAGCAATCGTCCGACGTTCGTCATTTTTCGGGGTTTTTTTTCAGTGGGCAAGCAGGTGCAGCTGCTGGTAAATGTCGAAGGCCTGTTGGTCAGGGAAAGCCCGGAGCCCCGATGTCTGTGGTGCTGTAGATGCACTGCCAAAGTCCGGTGAGTAGAAGCAAGAGCTTGAGTTGCTGGCACTTTCGGTGTGGGAGGAATCGTCCGACGTTCGTGATTTTTCGGGGTTTTATTTCAGTGGGCGCCCAGGTGCAGCTGGTGGTAAACGTTGAAGCCCTGTTGGTCACGGAAAGCCCGGAGCCCCGATGTCTGTGGTGCTGTAGATGGGCTGGCAATGGCCGGTGAGGAGCAGCAAGAGCTTGACTGGCTGGCACTTTTGGTGTGGGAGCAATCGTCCGATGTTCGTGATTTTTCGTTTATTTTTCTCAGTGGGTGCCCAGGTTCAGCTGGTGGTAAACGTTGAAGCCCTGTTGGTCAGGGAAAGCCCGGAGCCCCGATGTCTGTGGTGCTGTAGATGCGCTGCCAATGGCCGGTGAGGAGCAGCAAGAGCTTGAGTTGCTGGCACTTTCGGTGTGGGAGGAATCGTCCGACGTTTGTTATTTTTCGGGGTTTTATTTCAGTGGGCGCCCAGGTGCAGCGGGTGGTAAACTTCGAAGCCCTGTTGGTCAGGGAAAGCCCGGAGCCCCGATGTCTGTGGTGCTGTAGATGCGCTGCCAATGGCCGGTGAGGAGCAGCAAGAGCTTGAGTTGCTGGCACTTTCGGTGTGGGAGCAATCGTCGGACGTTCGTGATTTTTGGGGGTTTTATTTCACTGGGCGCCCAGGTGCAGCTGGTGGTAAACGTCGAAGCCCTGTTGGTCAGGGAAAGCCCGGAGCCCCGATATCTGTGGTGCTGTAGATGCGCTGCCAATGGCCGGGGACGAGCCGCAAGAGCTTGACAGGCTGGCACTTTCGGTGTGGGAGGAATCGTCGGACGTTTCTGATTTTTCGGGATTTTTTTTTAGTGGGAGCCCAGGTTTAGCTATTTGTAAACGTCGAAACCCTGTTGGTCAGGGAAAGCCCGGAGCCCCGATGTCTGTGGTGCTGTAGATATGCTGCCAATGGGCGGTGAGGAGCTGCAAGAGCTTGACTGTCTGGCAATTTCGGTGTGGGAGCAATCGTCCGATGTTCGTGATTTTTAGTTTATTTTTTTCAGTGGGCGCCCAGGTTCAGCTGGTGGTAAACGTCGAAGCCCTGTTGGTCAGGGAAAGCGCAGAACCCCAATGTCTGTGGTGCTGTAGATGCACTGCCAAAGTCCGGTGAGTAGCAGCAAGAGCTTGAGTTGCTGGCACTTTCGGTGTGGGAGCAATCGTCCGACGTTCGTGATTTTTCGGGGTTTTATTTCAGTGGGCGCCCAGGTTCAGCTGGTGGTAAACGTCGAAGCCCAGTTGGTCAGGGAAAGCCCGGAGCCCCGATGTCTGTGGTGCTGTAGATGCGCTGGGAATGGCTGGTGAGGAGCAGCAAGAGCTTGACTGGCTGGCACTTTCGGTGTGGGAGCAATCGTCCGACGTTCGTCATTTTTCGGGGTTTTTTTTCAGTGGGCAACCAGGTGCAGCTGCTGGTAAATGTCGAAGGCCTGTTGGTCAGGGAAAGCCCGGAGCCCCGATGTCTGTGGTGCTGTAGATGCACTGCCAAAGTCCGGTGAGTAGAAGCAAGAGCTTGACTGGCTGGCACTTTTGGTGTGGGAGCAATCGTCGGACGTTTGTGATTTTTGGGGATTTTTATTCACTGGGCGCCCAGGTTCAGCTGGTGGTAAACTTCTAAGCCCTGTTGGTCAGGGAAAGCCCGGAGCCCCGATGTCTGTGGTGCTGTAGATGCGCTGCCAATGGCCGGGGACGAGCAGCAAGAGCTTGACAGGCTGGCACTTTCGGTGTGGGAGGAATCGTCGGACGTTTGTGATTTTTCGGGATTTTTTTTTAGTGGGAGCCCAGGTTTAGCTAGTGGTAAACGTCGAAGCCCTGTTCGTCAGGGAAAGCCCGGAGCCGTGATGTCTGTGGTGCTGTAGATGCGCTGCGAATGGCCGGTGAGGAGCAGCAAGAGCTTGTGTTGCTGGCACTTTCGGTGTGGGAGCAATCGTCCGACGTTCGTGATTTTTCCGGGTTTTTTTTTCAGTGGGCGCCCAGGTGCAGCTGGTGGTAAACGTCGAAGCCCTGTTGGTCAGGGAAAGCCCGGAGCCCCGATGTCTGTGGTGCTGTAGATGCGCTGGGAATGGCTGGTGAGAAGCAGCATGAGCTTGACTGGCTGGCACTTTCGGTGTGGGAGCAATCGTCTGATGTTCGTGATATTTCTTTTATTTTTTCCAGTGGGCGCCCAGGTTCAGCTTGTGGTAAACGTCGAAGGCCTGTTGGTCAGGGAAAGCCCGGAGCCCCGATGTCTGTGGTGCTGTAGATGCACTGCCAATGGCCGGTGAGGAGCAGGAAGAGCTTGACTGGCTGGCACTTTTGGTGTGGGAGCAATCGTCCGACGTTCGTGATTTTTCGGGGTTTTACTTTCAGTGGGCACCCAGGTTCAGCTGGTGGTAAACGTTGAAGCCCTGTTGGTCAGGGAAAGCTCGGAGCCCCGATATCTGTGGTGCTGTAGATGGTCTGCCAATGGCCGGGGAGGAGCAGCAAGAGCTTGACTGGCTGGCACTTTCGGTGTGGGAGCAATCGTCCGACGTTCGTGATTTTTCAGGGTTTTTTTTCAGTGGGCAACCAGGTGCAGCTGGTGGTAAACGTCGAAGCCCTGTTGGTCAGGGAAAGCCCGGAGCCCCGATGTCTGTGGTGCTGTAGATGCGCTGCCAATGGCCGGTGAGGAGCAGCAAGAGCTGACTGGCTGGTACTTTCGGTGTGGGAGCAATCGTCGGACGTTCGTGATTTTTCGGGGTTTTATTTCAGTGGGAGCCCAGGTTCAGCGAGTGGTAAACGTCGAAGCCCTGTTGGTCAGGGAAAGCCCGGAGCCCTGATGTCTGTGGTGCTGTAGATGCACTGCCAATGGCCGGTGAGGAATAGCAAGAGGTTGACAGGCTGGCATTTAAGGTGTGGCAGGAATCGTCCGACGTTTGTGATTTTTGGGGTTTTTTTTCAGGGGGCACCCAGGTGCAGCTGGTGGTAATTGTCGAAGCCCGGATCGTCAGGGAAAGCCCGGAGTCCCGATGTCTGTGGTGCTGTAGATTCGCTGCCAATGGCCGGTGAGGAGCAGCAAGAGCTTGAGTTGCTGGCACTTTCGGTGTGGGAGCAATCGTCCGACGTTCGTGATTTTTCAGGGTTTTTTTTCAGTGGGCGCCCAGGTGCAGCTGGTGGTAAACGTCAAAGCCCTGTTGGTCAGGGAAAGCCCGGAGCCCCGATGTCTGTGGTGCTGTAGATGCGCTGCCAATGGCCCATGAGGAGCAGCAAGAGCTTGACTGGCTGGCACTTTCGCTGTGGGAGCAATCGTCCGACGTTTGTGATATTTGGGGAATTTTTTTCAGTGGGCAACCAGGTTCAGCTGGTGGTAAACTTCTAAGCCCTGTTGGTCAGGGAAAGCTCGGAGCCGTGATGTCTGTGGTGTTGTAGATGCGCTGGGAATGGCTGGTGAGGAGCAGCAAGAGCTTGACTGGCTGGCACTTTCGTTGTGGGAGCAATCGTCCGACGTTCGTGATTTTTCGGGGTTTTTTTTCAGTGGGCGCCCAGGTGCAGCTGGTGGTAAACGTCGAAGCCCTGTTGGTCAGGGAAAGCTCCGAGCCCCGATGTCTGTGGTGCTGTAGATGGGCTGCCAATGGCCGGGGAGGAGCAGCAAGAGCTTGACTGGCTGGCACTTTCGGTGTGGGAGCAATCGTCCGACGTTCGTGATTCTTCGGGGTTTTACTTTCAGTGGGCGCCCAGGTTCAGCTGGTGGTAAACGTCGAAGCCCTGTTGGTCAGGGAAAGCCCGGAGCCCCGATGTCTGTGGTGCTGTAGATGCGCTGCCAATGGCCGTTGAGGAGCAGCAAGAGCTTGACTGGCTGGCACTTTCGGTGTGGGAGCAATCGTCCGATGTTCGTGATTTTTCCGGGTTTTTTTTTCAGTGGGCGCCCAGGTGCAGCTGATGGTAAACGTCGAAGCCCTGTTGGTCAGGGAAAGCCCGGAGCCCCGATGTCTGTGGTCCTGTAGATGCACTGGGAGTGGCCGGGGAGGAGCAGCAAGAGCTTGACTGTCTGGCACTTTTGGTGTGGGAGCAATCGTCCGACGTTCGTGATTTTTCGGGGTTATTTTCAGTGGGATGCCAGGTTCAGCTAGTGGTAAACGTCGAAGCCCTGTTCGTCAGGGAAAGCCCGGAGCCCCGATGTCTGTGGTGCTGTAGATGCTCCGCCACTGTCCGTTGAGGAAAAGCAAGAGCTTGACTGGCTGGCACTTTCGGTGTGGGAGCAATCGTCCGTCGTTTTTGATTTTTCAGGGTTTTTTTTCAGTGGGCGCCCTGGTGCAGCTGGTGGTAAACGTCGAAGCCCTGTTGGTCAGGGAAAGCTCGGAGCCCCGATGTCTGTGGTGTTGTAGATTCGCTGCCAATGGCCGGGGAGGAGCAGCAAGAGCTTGACTGGCTGGCACTTCGGGTGTGGGAGCAATCGTCCGACGTTCGTGATTTTTCGGGGTTTTTTTTCAGTGGGCGCCCAGGTGCAGCTGGTGGTAAACGTCGAAGCCCTGTTGGTCAGGGAAAGCCCGGAGCCCCGATGTCTGTGGTGTTGTAGATGCGCTGCCAATGGGCGGTGAGGAGCAGCAAGAGCTTGAGTTGCTGGCACTTTCGGTGTGGGAGCAATCGTCCGATGTTCATGATTTTTCGTTTATTTTTTTCAGTGGGCGCCCAGGTGCAGCTGGTGGTAAACGTCGAAGCCCTGTTGGTCAGGGAAAGCGCAGAACCCCGATGTCTGTGGTGCTGTAGATGCGCTGCCAATGGCCGGTGAGTAGGAGCAAGAGCTTGAGTTGCTGGCACTTTCGGTGTGGGAGGAATCGTCCGACGTTCGTGATTTTTCGGGGTTTTATTTCAGTGGGCGCCCAGGTGCAGCTGGTGGTAAACATCGAAGCCCTGTTGGTCAGGGAATGCCCGGAGCCCCGATGTCTGTGGTGCTGTAGATGCGCTGGGAATGGCTGGTGAGAAGCAGCATGAGCTTGAGTTGCTGGCACTTTCGGTGTCGGAGCAATCGTCTGATGTTCGTGATTTTTCGGGGTTTTTTTTTTTTCAGTGGGCGCCCAGGTTCAGCTGGTGGTAAATGTTGAAGCCCTGTAGGTCAGGGAAAGCCCGGAGCCCCGATGTCTGTGGTGCTGTAGATGCGCTGGGAATGGCTGGTGAGGAGCAGCTAGAGCTTGACTGTCTGGCACTTTTGGTGTGGGAGCAATCGTCCGACGTTTTTGATTTTTCAGGGTTTTTTTTCAGTGGGCGCCCTGGTGCAGCTGGTGGTAAACGTCGAAGCCCTGTTCGTCAGGGAAAGCCCGGAGCCCTGATGTCTGTGGTGCTGTAGATGCGCTGGGAATGGGCGGTGAGGAGCAGCAAGAGCTTGACATGCTGGCATTTAAGGTGTGGCAGAAATCGTCCGACATTTGTGATTTTTGGGGTTTTTTTTTCACAGGGCACCCAGGTGCAGCTGGTGGTAAATGTCGAAGCCCGGTTGGTCAGGGAAAGCCCGGAGCCCTGATGTCTGTGGTGCTGTAGATGCGCTGGGAATGGTCGGTGAGGAGCAGCAAGAGCTTGACTGGCTGGCACTTTTGGTGTGGGAGCAATCGTCCGACGTTCGTGATTTTTCGGGGTTTTATTTCAGTGGGAGCTCAGGTGCAGCTGGTGGTAAACGTCGAAGCCCTGTTCGTCAGGGAAAGCCCGGAGCCGTGATGTCTGTGGTGCTGTAGATGCGCTGGGAATGGCCGGTGAGGAGCAGCAAGAGCTTGTGTTGCTGGCACTTTCGGTGTGGGAGCAATCGTCCGACGTTTGTGATTTTTCGGGGTTCTTTTCAGTGGGAGCCCAGGTGCAGCGAGTGGTAAACGTCGAAGCCCTGTTGGTCAGGGAAAGCCCGGAGCCCCGATGTCTGTGGTGCTGTAGATGCACTGCCAATGGCTGGTGAGGAGCAGCAAGAGCTTGACTGGCTGGCACTTTCACTGTGGGAGCAATCGTCCGACGTTTGTTATTTTTCGTTTATTTTTTTCAGTGGGCGCCCAGGTGCACCTGGTGGTAAACGTCGAAGCCCTGTTGTTCAGGGAAAGCGCAGAACCCCGATGTCTGTGGTGCTGTAGATGCGGTGCCAAAGTCCGGTGTGTAGCAGCAAGAGCTTGAGTTGCTGGCACTTTTGGTGTGGGAGGAATCGTCTGACGTTCGTGAGTTTTCGGGGTTTTTTTTCAGTGGGAGCCCAGGTGCAGCTGGTGGTAAACGTCGAAGGCCTGTTGGTCAGGGAAAGCCCGGAGCCCCGATGTCTGTGGTGCTGTAGATGCGCTGGGAATGGGCGGTGAGGAGCAGCAGGAGCTTGAGTTGCTGGCACTTTCAGTGTGGGAGCAATCGTCGGACGTTTGTGATTTTTGGGGATTTTTATTCACTGGGCGCCCAGGTTCAGTAGGTGGTAAACATCGAAGGCCTGTTGGTCAGGGAAAGCCCAGAGCCCCGATGTCTGTGGTGCTGTAGATGCGCTGGGAATGGCTGGTGAGGAGCAGCAAGAGCTTGACTGGCTGGCACTTTCGGTGTGGGAGCAATCGTCCGACGTTCGTCATTTTTCGGGGTTTTTTTTCAGTGGGCAACCAGGTGCAGCTGCTGGTAAATGTCGAAGGCCTGTTGGTCAGGGAAAGCCCGGAGCCCCGATGTCTGTGGTGCTGTAGATGCACTGCCAAAGTCCGGTGAGTAGAAGCAAGAGCTTGACTGGCTGGCACTTTTGGTGTGGGAGCAATCGTCGGACGTTTGTGATTTTTGGGGATTTTTATTCACTGGGCGCCCAGGTTCAGCTGGTGGTAAACTTCTAAGCCCTGTTGGTCAGGGAAAGCCCGGAGCCCCGATGTCTGTGGTGCTGTAGATGCGCTGCCAATGGCCGGGGACGAGCAGCAAGAGCTTGACAGGCTGGCACTTTCGGTGTGGGAGGAATCGTCGGACGTTTGTGATTTTTCGGGATTTTTTTTTAGTGGGAGCCCAGGTTTAGCTAGTGGTAAACGTCGAAGCCCTGTTCGTCAGGGAAAGCCCGGAGCCGTGATGTCTGTGGTGCTGTAGATGCGCTGCGAATGGCCGGTGAGGAGCAGCAAGAGCTTGTGTTGCTGGCACTTTCGGTGTGGGAGCAATCGTCCGACGTTCGTGATTTTTCCGGGTTTTTTTTTCAGTGGGCGCCCAGGTGCAGCTGGTGGTAAACGTCGAAGCCCTGTTGGTCAGGGAAAGCCCGGAGCCCCGATGTCTGTGGTGCTGTAGATGCGCTGGGAATGGCTGGTGAGAAGCAGCATGAGCTTGACTGGCTGGCACTTGCGGTGTGGGAGCAATCGTCTGATGTTCGTGATATTTCTTTTATTTTTTCCAGTGGGCGCCCAGGTTCAGCTTGTGGTAAACGTCGAAGGCCTGTTGGTCAGGGAAAGCCCGGAGCCCCGATGTCTGTGGTGCTGTAGATGCACTGCCAATGGCCGGTGAGGAGCAGGAAGAGCTTGACTGGCTGGCACTTTTGGTGTGGGAGCAATCGTCCGACGTTCGTGATTTTTCGGGGTTTTACTTTCAGTGGGCACCCAGGTTCAGCTGGTGGTAAACGTTGAAGCCCTGTTGGTCAGGGAAAGCTCGGAGCCCCGATATCTGTGGTGCTGTAGATGGTCTGCCAATGGCCGGGGAGGAGCAGCAAGAGCTTGACTGGCTGGCACTTTCGGTGTGGGAGCAATCGTCCGACGTTCGTGATTTTTCAGGGTTTTTTTTCAGTGGGCAACCAGGTGCAGCTGGTGGTAAACGTCGAAGCCCTGTTGGTCAGGGAAAGCCCGGAGCCCCGATGTCTGTGGTGCTGTAGATGCGCTGCCAATGGCCGGTGAGGAGCAGCAAGAGCTGACTGGCTGGTACTTTCGGTGTGGGAGCAATCGTCGGACGTTCGTGATTTTTCGGGGTTTTATTTCAGTGGGAGCCCAGGTTCAGCGAGTGGTAAACGTCGAAGCCCTGTTGGTCAGGGAAAGCCCGGAGCCCTGATGTCTGTGGTGCTGTAGATGCACTGCCAATGGCCGGTGAGGAATAGCAAGAGGTTGACAGGCTGGCATTTAAGGTGTGGCAGGAATCGTCCGACGTTTGTGATTTTTGGGGTTTTTTTTCAGGGGGCACCCAGGTGCAGCTGGTGGTAATTGTCGAAGCCCGGATCGTCAGGGAAAGCCCGGAGTCCCGATGTCTGTGGTGCTGTAGATTCGCTGCCAATGGCCGGTGAGGAGCAGCAAGAGCTTGAGTTGCTGGCACTTTCGGTGTGGGAGCAATCGTCCGACGTTCGTGATTTTTCAGGGTTTTTTTTCAGTGGGCGCCCAGGTGCAGCTGGTGGTAAACGTCAAAGCCCTGTTGGTCAGGGAAAGCCCGGAGCCCCGATGTCTGTGGTGCTGTAGATGCGCTGCCAATGGCCCATGAGGAGCAGCAAGAGCTTGACTGGCTGGCACTTTCGCTGTGGGAGCAATCGTCCGACGTTTGTGATATTTGGGGAATTTTTTTCAGTGGGCAACCAGGTTCAGCTGGTGGTAAACTTCTAAGCCCTGTTGGTCAGGGAAAGCTCGGAGCCGTGATGTCTGTGGTGTTGTAGATGCGCTGGGAATGGCTGGTGAGGAGCAGCAAGAGCTTGACTGGCTGGCACTTTCGTTGTGGGAGCAATCGTCCGACGTTCGTGATTTTTCGGGGTTTTATTTCAGTGGGCGCCCAGGTGCAGCTGGTGGTAAACGTCGAAGCCCTGTTGGTCAGGGAAAGCTCCGAGCCCCGATGTCTGTGGTGCTGTAGATGGGCTGCCAATGGCCGGGGAGGAGCAGCAAGAGCTTGACTGGCTGGCACTTTCGGTGTGGGAGCAATCGTCCGACGTTCGTGATTCTTCGGGGTTTTACTTTCAGTGGGCGCCCAGGTTCAGCTGGTGGTAAACGTCGAAGCCCTGTTGGTCAGGGAAAGCCCGGCGCCCCGATGTCTGTGGTGCTGTAGATGCACTGGGAATGGCCGGTGAGGAGCAGCAAGAGCTTGTGTTGCTGGCACTTTCGGTGTGGGAGCAATCGTCCGACGTTCGTGATATTTGGGGATTTTTTTTCCAGTGGGCGCCCAGGTTCAGCTGGTAATAAACTTCTAAGCCCTGTTCGTCAGGGAAAGCTCGGAGCCCCGATGTCTGTGGTGCTGTAGATGCGCTGGGAATGGCTGGTGAGGAGCAGCTAGAGCTTGACAGGCTGGCACTTTCGGTGTGGGAGCAATCGTCCGACGTTCGTGATTTTTCGGGGTTTTTTTTCAGTGGGCGCCCAGGTGCAGCTGGTGGTAAACGTCGAAGCCCTGTTGGTCAGGGAAAGCGCAGAACCCCAATGTCTGTGGTGCTGTAGATGCGCTGCCAATGGCCGGTGAGGAGCAGCAAGAGCTTGACTGGCTGGCACTTTCGGTGTGGGAGTAATCGTCCGACGTTCGTGATTTTTCGGGGTTTTATTTCACTGGGCGCCCAGCTTCAGCTGGTGGTAAATGTCGAAGCCCTGTTGGTCAGGGAAAGCCCTAAGCCCCGATGGCTGTGGTGCTGTAGATGCGCTGCCAATGGCCGGTGTTGAGCAGCAAGAGCTTGACTGTCTGGCACTTTTGGTGTGGGAGCAATCGTCCGATGTTCATGATTTTTCGGGTTTTTTTTCAGTGGGCGCCCTGGTGCAGCTGGTGGTAAACGTCGAAGCCCTGTTGGTCAGGGAAAGCCCGGAGCCGTGATGTCTGTGGTGCTGTAGATGCGCTGCCAATGGCCGTTGAGGAGCAGCAAGAGCTTGACTGGCTGGCACTTTCGGTGTGGGAGCAATCGTCCGATGTTCGTGATTTTTCCGGGTTTTTTTTTCAGTGGGCGCCCAGGTGCAGCTGATGGTAAACGTCGAAGCCCTGTTGGTCAGGGAAAGCCCGGAGCCCCGATGTCTGTGGTCCTGTAGATGCACTGGGAGTGGCCGGGGAGGAGCAGCAAGAGCTTGACTGTCTGGCACTTTTGGTGTGGGAGCAATCGTCCGACGTTCGTGATTTTTCGGGGTTATTTTCAGTGGGATGCCAGGTTCAGCTAGTGGTAAACGTCGAAGCCCTGTTCGTCAGGGAAAGCCCGGAGCCCCGATGTCTGTGGTGCTGTAGATGCTCCGCCACTGTCCGTTGAGGAAAAGCAAGAGCTTGACTGGCTGGCACTTTCGGTGTGGGAGCAATCGTCCGTCGTTTTTGATTTTTCAGGGTTTTTTTTCAGTGGGCGCCCTGGTGCAGCTGGTGGTAAACGTCGAAGCCCTGTTGGTCAGGGAAAGCTCGGAGCCCCGATGTCTGTGGTGTTGTAGATTCGCTGCCAATGGCCGGGGAGGAGCAGCAAGAGCTTGACTGGCTGGCACTTCGGGTGTGGGAGCAATCGTCCGACGTTCGTGATTTTTCGGGGTTTTTTTTCAGTGGGCGCCCAGGTGCAGCTGGTGGTAAACGTCGAAGCCCTGTTGGTCAGGGAAAGCCCGGAGCCCCGATGTCTGTGGTGTTGTAGATGCGCTGCCAATGGGCGGTGAGGAGCAGCAAGAGCTTGAGTTGCTGGCACTTTCGGTGTGGGAGCAATCGTCCGATGTTCATGATTTTTCGTTTATTTTTTTCAGTGGGCGCCCAGGTGCAGCTGGTGGTAAACGTCGAAGCCCTGTTGGTCAGGGAAAGCGCAGAACCCCGATGTCTGTGGTGCTGTAGATGCGCTGCCAATGGCCGGTGAGTAGGAGCAAGAGCTTGAGTTGCTGGCACTTTCGGTGTGGGAGGAATCGTCCGACGTTCGTGATTTTTCGGGGTTTTATTTCAGTGGGCGCCCAGGTGCAGCTGGTGGTAAACATCGAAGCCCTGTTGGTCAGGGAATGCCCGGAGCCCCGATGTCTGTGGTGCTGTAGATGCGCTGGGAATGGCTGGTGAGAAGCAGCATGAGCTTGAGTTGCTGGCACTTTCGGTGTCGGAGCAATCGTCTGATGTTCGTGATTTTTCGGGGTTTTTTTTTTTTCAGTGGGCGCCCAGGTTCAGCTGGTGGTAAATGTTGAAGCCCTGTAGGTCAGGGAAAGCCCGGAGCCCCGATGTCTGTGGTGCTGTAGATGCGCTGGGAATGGCTGGTGAGGAGCAGCTAGAGCTTGACTGTCTGGCACTTTTGGTGTGGGAGCAATCGTCCGACGTTTTTGATTTTTCAGGGTTTTTTTTCAGTGGGCGCCCTGGTGCAGCTGGTGGTAAACGTCGAAGCCCTGTTCGTCAGGGAAAGCCCGGAGCCCTGATGTCTGTGGTGCTGTAGATGCGCTGGGAATGGGCGGTGAGGAGCAGCAAGAGCTTGACATGCTGGCATTTAAGGTGTGGCAGAAATCGTCCGACATTTGTGATTTTTGGGGTTTTTTTTTCACAGGGCACCCAGGTGCAGCTGGTGGTAAATGTCGAAGCCCGGTTGGTCAGGGAAAGCCCGGAGCCCTGATGTCTGTGGTGCTGTAGATGCGCTGGGAATGGTCGGTGAGGAGCAGCAAGAGCTTGACTGGCTGGCACTTTTGGTGTGGGAGCAATCGTCCGACGTTCGTGATTTTTCGGGGTTTTATTTCAGTGGGAGCTCAGGTGCAGCTGGTGGTAAACGTCGAAGCCCTGTTCGTCAGGGAAAGCCCGGAGCCGTGATGTCTGTGGTGCTGTAGATGCGCTGGGAATGGCCGGTGAGGAGCAGCAAGAGCTTGTGTTGCTGGCACTTTCGGTGTGGGAGCAATCGTCCGACGTTTGTGATTTTTCGGGGTTCTTTTCAGTGGGAGCCCAGGTGCAGCGAGTGGTAAACGTCGAAGCCCTGTTGGTCAGGGAAAGCCCGGAGCCCCGATGTCTGTGGTGCTGTAGATGCACTGCCAATGGCTGGTGAGGAGCAGCAAGAGCTTGACTGGCTGGCACTTTCGCTGTGGGAGCAATCGTCCGACGTTTGTTATTTTTCGTTTATTTTTTTCAGTGGGCGCCCAGGTGCACCTGGTGGTAAACGTCGAAGCCCTGTTGTTCAGGGAAAGCGCAGAACCCCGATGTCTGTGGTGCTGTAGATGCGGTGCCAAAGTCCGGTGTGTAGCAGCAAGAGCTTGAGTTGCTGGCACTTTTGGTGTGGGAGGAATCGTCTGACGTTCGTGAGTTTTCGGGGTTTTTTTTCAGTGGGAGCCCAGGTGCAGCTGGTGGTAAACGTCGAAGCCCTGTTGGTCAGGGAAAGCCCGGAGCCCCGATGTCTGTGGTGCTGTAGATGCACTGCCACTGTCCGGTGAGGAGCAGCAAGAGTTTGACTGGCTGGCACTTTTGGTGTGGGAGCAATCGTCCGACGTTCGTCCTTTTTCAGGGTTTTTTTTCAGTGGGCAACCAGGTGCAGCTGGTGGTAAACGTCGAAGGCCTGTTGGTCAGGGAAAGCCCGGAGCCCCGATGTCTGTGGTGCTGTAGATGCGCTGGGAATGGGCGGTGAGGAGCAGCAGGAGCTTGAGTTGCTGGCACTTTCAGTGTGGGAGCAATCGTCGGACGTTTGTGATTTTTGGGGATTTTTATTCACTGGGCGCCCAGGTTCAGTAGGTGGTAAACATCGAAGGCCTGTTGGTCAGGGAAAGCCCAGAGCCCCGATGTCTGTGGTGCTGTAGATGCGCTGGGAATGGCCGGTGAGGAGCAGCAAGAGCTTGACAGGCTGGCATTTAAGGTGTGGCAGGAATCGTCCGACGTTCGTGATTTTTGGGGTTTTTTTTTCAGGGGGCACCCAGGTGCAGCTGGTGGTAAATGTCGAAGCCCTGTTGGTCAGGGAAAGCCCGGAGCCCCGATGTCTGTGGTGCTGTAGATGCACTGCCAAAGTCCGGTGAGGAGCAGCAAGAGCTTGACAGGCTGGCACTTTCGGTGTGGGAGCAATCGTCCGACGTTCGTGATTTTTCGGGGTTCTTTTCAGTGGGAGCCCAGCTGCAGCGAGTGGTAAACGTCGAAGCCCTGTTGGTCAGGGAAAGCCCGGAGCCCCGATGTCTGTGGTGCTGTAGATGCGCTGGGAATGGGCGGTGAGGAGCAGCAAGAGCTTGACAGGCTGGCACTTTCGGTGTGGGAGCAATCGTCCGACGTTTTTGATTTTTCAGTGTTTTTTTTCAGTGGGAGCCCAGGTGCAGCTGGTGGTAAATGTCGAAGCCCGGTTCGTCAGGGAAAGCCCGGAGCCCCGATGTCTGTGGTGCTGTAGATGCGCTGCCAATGGGCGATGAGGAGCAGCAAGAGCTTGACTTGCTGGCACTTTCGGTGTGGGAGCAATCGTCCGACGTTCGTGATTTTTCGTTTATTTTTTTCAGTGGGCGCCCAGGTTCAACTGGTGGTAAACGTCGAAGGCCTGTTGGTCAGGGAAAGCGCAGAGCCCCGATGTCTGTGGTGCTGTAGATGCGCTGGGAATGGCTGGTGAGGAGCAGCTAGAGCTTGACAGGCTGGCACTTTCGGTGTTGGAGCAATCGTGCGACGTTCGTGATTTTTCGGGGTTTTTTTTCAGGGGGCGCCCAGGTTTAGCTGGTGGTAAATGTCGAAGCCCTGTTGGTCAGGGAAAGCCCGGAGCCCCGATGTCTGTGGTGTTGTAGATGCGCTGCCAATAGCCGGTGAGGAGCAGCAAGAGGCTCACATGCTGGCACTTTCGTTGTGGGTGCAATCGTCCGACGTTCGTGATTTTTGCGGTTTTTTTTTCAGTGGGCGCCCAGGTGCAGCTGGTGGTAAATGTCGAAGCCCTGTTCGTCAGGGAAATTCCAGAGCCCTGATGTCTGTGGTGCTATAGATGCGCTGGGAATGTCCGGTGAGTAGCAGCAAGAGCTTGACAGGCTGGCATTTAAGGTGTGGCAGGAATCGTCCGACATTTGTGATTTTTGGAGTTTTTTTTTCAGGCGGCACCCAGGTGCAGCTGGTGGTAAACGTCGAAGCCCTGTTGGTCAGGGAAAGCCCGGAGCCCCGATGTCTGTGGTGCTGTAGATGCGCTGGGAATGGCCGGTGAGGAGCAGCAAGAGCTTGACTGGCTGGCACTTTCGGTGTGGGAGCAATCGTCCGATGTTCGTGATTTTTCGTTTATTTTTTTCAGTGGGCGCCCAGGTGCAGCGGGTGGTAAACGTCGAAGCCCTGTTGGTCAGGGAAAGCCTGGAGCCCCGATGTCTGTGGTGCTGTAGATGCGTTCGGAATGGGCGGTGAGGAGCAGCAAGAGCTTGACTGGCTGGCACTTTCAGTGTGGGAGCAATAGTCCGACGTTTGTGATTTTTGGGGGTTTTATTTCAGTGGGCGCCCAGGTTCAGCTGGTGGTAAACGTCGAAGCCCAGTTGGTCAGGGAAAGCCCGGAGCCCCGATGTCTGTGGTGCTGTAGATGCGCTGGGAATGGCCGGTGAGGAGCAGCAAGAGATTGTGTTGCTGGCAATTTCGGTTTGGGTGCAATCGTCCGACGTTCGTGATTTTTCGGGGTTTTTTTCAGTGGGAGCCCAGGTTCAGCGAGTGGTAAACGTCGAAGCCCTATTGGTCAGGGAAAGCCCGGAGCTCCGATGTCTGTGGTGCTGTAGATGAGCTGCCAGTGGCCGGTGAGGAACTGCAAGAGCTTGACTGGCTGGCACTTTCGGTGTGGGATCAATTGTCCGACGTTTTTGATTTTTCAGGGTTTTTTTTCAGTGACCAACTAGGTGCAGCTGGTGGTAAATGTCGAAGGCCTGTTGGTCAGGGAAAGCCCAGAGCCGCGATGTCTGTGGTGCTGTAGATGCACTGGGAATGGCCGGTGAGGAGCAGCAAGAGCTTGAGTTGCTGGCACTTTCAGTGTGGGACGAATCGTCTGACGTTTTTGATTTTTCAGGGTTTTTTTTCAGTGGGTAACCAGGTGCAGCTGGTGGTAAATGTCGAAGCCCTGTTGGTGAGGGAAAGCCCGGAGCCGCGATGTCTGTGGTGCTGTAGATGCGCTGGGAATGGGCGGTGAGGAGCAGCAAGAGCTTGTGTTGCTGGCACTTTCGGTGTGGGAGCAATCGTCCGATGTTCGTGATTTTTCGGGGTTTTACTTTCAGTGGGCGCCCAGGTGCAGCTGGTGGTAAACGTTGAAGCCCTGTTGGTCAGGGAAAGCCCGGAGCCCCGATGTCTGTGGTGCTGTAGATGCCCTGCCAATGGGCGGTGAGTAGCAGCAAGAGCTTGAGTTGCTCGCAGTTTCGGTGTGGGAGCAATCGTCCGATATTCATGATTTTTCGTTTATTTTTTTCAGTGGGCGCCCAGGTGCAGCTGGTGGTAAACGTCGAAGCCCTGTTGGTCAGGGAAAGCCCGGAGCCCCGATGTCTGTGGTGCTGTAGATGCACTGCCAAAGTCCGGTGAGTAGCAGCAAGAGCTTGAGTTGCTGGCACTTTCGTTGTGGGAGCAATCGTCCGACGTTCGTGATTTTTCGGGGTTTTATTTCAGTGGGAGCCCAGGTGCAGCTGGTGGTAAATGTCGAAGCCCTGTTGGTCAGGGAAAGCCCGGAGCCCCGATGTCTGTGGTGCTGTAGATGCGCTGCCAATGGCCGGTGAGGCGCAGCAAGAGCTTGACTGGCTGGCACTTTCAATGTGGGAACAATCGTCCGACGTTCGTGATTTTTCGGGTTTTTTTCCAGTGGGCGCCCAGGTTCAGCTGGTGGTAAACGTCGAAGCCCTGTTCGTCAGGGAAAGCCCGGAGCCCCGATGTCTGTGGTGCTGTAGATGCGCTGGGAATGGGCGGTGAGGAGCAGCAAGAGCTTGACTGGCTGGCACTTTCGTTGTGGGAGCAATCGTCCGACGTTTGTGATTTTTCGGGCTTTTATTTCAGTGGGCGCCCAGGTGCAGCTGGTGGTAAATGTCGAAGCCCTGATGGTCAGGGAAAGCCCGGAGCCCCGATGTCTGTGGTGCTGTAGATGCACTGCCAATGGCCGGTGAGCAGCAGCAAGAGCTTGACTGGCGGGCACTTTTGGTGTGGGAGCAATCGTCCGACGTTCGTGATTTTTCGGGGTTTTATTTCAGTGGGCGCCCAGGTTCAGCTGGTGGTAAACTTCTAAGACCTGTTGGTCAGGGAAAGCCCGGAGCCCCGATGTCTGTGGTGATGTAGATGCGCTGGGAATGGCCGGTGTTCAGCAGCTAGAGCTTGACTGGCTGGCACTTTCGTTGTGGGAGCAATCGTCTGACGTTCGTGATTTTTCGGGGTTTTATTTCAGTGGGCGCCCAGGTGCAGCTGGTGGTAAACGTCGAAGCCCTGTTGGTCAGGGAAAGCCCGGAGCCCCGATGTCTGTGGTGCTGTAGATGCGCTGCCAAAGTCCGGTGAGGAGCAGCAAGAGCTTGAGTTGCTGGCACTTTCGGTGTGGGAGCAATCGTCTGACGTTCGTGATTTTTCGGGTTTTTTTTCCAGTGGGCGCCCAGGTGCAGCTGGTGGTAAACGTCGAAGCCCTGTTTGTCAGGGAAAGCCCGGAGCCCCGATGTCTGTGGTGCTGTAGATGCGCTGGGAATGGCCGGTGAGGAACAGCAGGAGCTTGTGTTGCTGGCACTTTCGGTGTGGGTGCAATCGTCCGATGTTCGTGATTTTTCGGGGGTTCTTTTCAGTCGGAGCCCAGGTGCAGCTGGTGGTAAATGTCGAAGCCTGGTTCGTCATGGAAAGCCCGGAGCTCCGATGTCTGTGGTGCTGTAGATGCGCTGCCAATGGGCGGTGAGGAGCAGCAAGAGCTTGACTGGCTGGCACTTTCGGTGTGGGAGCAATCGTCCGACGTTTGTGATTTTTCGGTGTTCTTTTCAGTGGGCGCCCAGGTGCAGCGGGTGGTAAACGTCGAAGCCCTGTTGGTCAGGGAAAGCCCGGAGCCCCGATGTCTGTGGTGCTGTAGATGCGCTGCCAATGGCCGGTGAATAGCAGCAAGAGCTTGACTGGCTGGCACTTTCAATGTGGGAACAATCGTCCGACGTTCGTGATTTTTCGGGTTTTTTTTCCAGTGCGCGCCCAGGTTCAGCTGGTGGTAAACATCGAAGCCCTGTTCGTCAGGGAAAGCCCGGAGCCCCGATGTCTGTGGTGCTGTAGATGCGCTGGGAATGGCCGGTGAGGAGCAGCAAGAGCTTGACTGGCTGGCACTTTCGGTGTGGGAGCAATCGTCCGACGTTCGTGATTCTTCGGGGTTTTACTTTCAGTGGGCGCCCAGGTTCAGCTGGTGGTAAACTTCTAAGCCCTGTTGGTCAGGGAAAGCCCGGAGCCCCGATGTCTGTGGTGCTGTAGATGCGCTGCCAATGGGCGGTGAGGAGCAGCAAGAGCTTGTGTTGCTGGCACTTTCGGTGTGGGAGCAATCGACCGATGTTCGTGATTTTTCGGGGGTTCTTTTCAGTGGGAGCCCAGGTGCAGCTGGTGGTAAACGTCGAAGCCCTGTTGGTCAGGGAAAGCCCGGAGCCCCGATGTCTGTGGTGCTGTAGATGCGCTGGGAATGGGCGGTGAGGAGCAGCAAGAGCTTGACCGGCTGGCATTTAAGGTGTGGCAGGAATCGTCCGACATTTGTGATTTTTGGGTTTTCTTTTTCAGTGGGCGCCCAGGTGCAGCTGGTGGTAAACGTCGAAGCCTGGTTCGTCAGGGAAAGCCCGGAGCCCCGATGTCTGTGGTGCTGTAGATGCACTGCCAAAGTCCGGTGAGTAGCAGTAAGAGCTTGACTGACTGGCACTTTTGGTGTTGGAGCAATCGTCCGACGTTCGTGATTTTTCGGGGTTCTTTTCAGTGGGAGCCCAGGTGCAGCTGGTGGTAAATGTCGAAGCCCTGTTTGTCTGGGAAAGCCCAGAGCCGCGATGTCTGTGGTGCTGTAGATGCGCTGGGAATGGGAGTTGAGGAGCAGCAAGAGCTTGAGTTGCTGGCACTTTCGGTGTGGGAGCAATCGTCGGACGTTCGTGATTTTTTGGGGGTTCTTTTCAGTGGGCGCCCAGGAGCAGCCGGTGGTAAACGTCAAAGCCGTGTTCGTCAGGGAAAGTCCAGAGCCCTGATGTCTGTGGTGCTGTAGATGCGCTGGGAATGGGCGGTGAGGCGCAGCAAGAGCTTGACAGGCTGGCATTTAAGGTGTGGCAGGAATCGTCCGACATTTGTGATTTTTCGGGGTTTTTTTTCAGTGGGCGCCCAGGTGCAGCTGGTGGTAAATGTCGAAGCCCTGTTCGTCAGGGAAAGCCCGGAGCCCCGATGTCTGTGGTGCTGTAGATGCGCTGGGAATGGCCGGTGAGGAGCAGCAAGAGCTTGACTGGCTGGCACTTTCGGTGTGGGAGCAATCGTCCGACGTTTTTGATTTTTCAGGGTTTTTTTTCAGTGCGTAACCAGGTGCAGCTGGTGGTAAACGTCGAAGCCCTGTTGGTCAGGGAAATCCCGGAGCCCCGATGTCTGTGGTGCTGTAGATGCACTGCCAAAGTCCGGTGAGGAGCAGCAAGAGCTTGAGTTGCTGGCACTTTCGATGTGGGTGCAATCGTCTGACGTTCGTGATTTTTGGGGTTTTTTTTCAGTGGGCAACCAGGTGCAGCTGGTGGTAAACGTCGAAGCCCTGTTGGTCAGGGAAATCCCGGAGCCCCGATGTCTGTGGTGCTGTAGATGCGCTGCCAATAGCCGGTGAGGAGCAGCAAGAGGCTGACATGCTGGCACTTTCGATGTGGGTGCAATCGTCTGACGTTCGTGATTTTTGGGGTTTTTTTTTCACTGGGCGCCCAGGTGCAGCTGGTGGTAAATGTCGAAGCCCTGTTGGTCAGGGAAAGCCCGGAGCCCCGATGTCTGTGGTGCTGTAGATGCGCTGGGAATGGCCGGTGAGGAGCAGCAAGAGCTTGACTGGCTGGCACTTTCGTTGTGGGAGCAATCGTCCGACGTTCGTGATTTTTCGGGGTTTTATTTCAGTGGGCGCCCAGGTTCAGCTGGTGGTAAACGTCGAAGCCCTTTTGGTCAGGGAAAGCTCGGAGCCCCGATGTCTGTGGTGCTGTAGATGCGCTGGGAATGGGAGTTGAGGAGCAGCAAGAGCTTGAGTTGCTGGCACTTTCAGTGTGGGAATAATCGTCCGATGTTCGTGATTTTTAGTTTATTTTTTTCAGTGGGCGCCCAGGTTCAGCTGGTGGTAAATGTCGAAGCCCTGTTGGTCAGGGAAAGTGCAGAAACCCAATGTCTGTGGTGCTGTAGATGCACTGCCAAAGTCTGGTGAGTAGCAGCAAGAGCTTGAGTTGCTGGCACTTTCGTTGTGGGAGCAATCGTCTGACGTTCGTGATTTTTCGGAGTTTTATTTCAGTGGGCGCCCAGGTGCAGCTGGTGGTAAACGTTGAAGCCCTGTTGGTCAGGGAAAGCTCGGAGCCCTGATGTCTGTGGTGCTGTAGATGCACTGCCAAAGTCCGGTGAGTAGCAGCAAGAGCTTGAGTTGCTGGCACTTTCGTTGTGGGAGCAATCGTCCGACGTTCGTGATTTTTCGGGGTTTTATTTCAGTGGGCGCCCAGGTGCAGCTGGTGGTAAACGTCGAAGCCCAGTTGGTCAGGGAAAGCCCGGAGCCCCGATGTCTGTGGTGCTGTTGATGCGCTGGGAATGGCCGGTGAGGAGCAGCAAGAGCTTGACTGGCTGGCACTTTCGGTGTGGGAGCAATCGTCCGACGTTCGTGATTCTTCGGGGTTTTACTTTCAGTGGGCGCCCAGGTTCAGCTGGTGGTAAACTTCTAAGCCCTGTTGGTCAGGGAAAGCCCGGAGCCCCGATGTCTGTGGTGCTGTAGATGCGCTGCCAATGGGCGGTGAGGAGCAGCAAGAGCTTGTGTTGCTGGCACTTTCGGTGTGGGAGCAATCGACCGATGTTCGTGATTTTTCGGGGGTTCTTTTCAGTGGGAGCCCAGGTGCAGCTGGTGGTAAACGTCGAAGCCCTGTTGGTCAGGGAAAGCCCGGAGCCCCGATGTCTGTGGTGCTGTAGATGCGCTGGGAATGGGCGGTGAGGAGCAGCAAGAGCTTGACCGGCTGGCATTTAAGGTGTGGCAGGAATCGTCCGACATTTGTGATTTTTGGGTTTTCTTTTTCAGTGGGCGCCCAGGTGCAGCTGGTGGTAAACGTCGAAGCCTGGTTCGTCAGGGAAAGCCCGGAGCCCCGGTGTCTGTGGTGCTGTAGATGCACTGCCAAAGTCCGGTGAGTAGCAGTAAGAGCTTGACTGACTGGCACTTTTGGTGTTGGAGCAATCGTCCGACGTTCGTGATTTTTCGGGGTTCTTTTCAGTGGGAGCCCAGGTGCAGCTGGTGGTAAATGTCGAAGCCCTGTTTGTCTGGGAAAGCCCAGAGCCGCGATGTCTGTGGTGCTGTAGATGCGCTGGGAATGGGAGTTGAGGAGCAGCAAGAGCTTGAGTTGCTGGCACTTTCGGTGTGGGAGCAATCGTCGGACGTTCGTGATTTTTTGGGGGTTCTTTTCAGTGGGCGCCCAGGAGCAGCCGGTGGTAAACGTCAAAGCCGTGTTTGTCAGGGAAAGTCCAGAGCCCTGATGTCTGTGGTGCTGTAGATGCGCTGGGAATGGGCGGTGAGGCGCAGCAAGAGCTTGACAGGCTGGCATTTAATGTGTGGCAGGAATCGTCCGACATTTGTGATTTTTCGGGGTTTTTTTTCAGTGGGCGCCCAGGTGCAGCTGGTGGTAAATGTCGAAGCCCTGTTCGTCAGGGAAAGCCCAGAGCCCCGATGTCTGTGGTGCTGTAGATGCGCTGGGAATTGCCGGTGAGGAGCAGCAAGAGCTTGACTGGCTGGCACTTTCGGTGTGGGAGCAATCGTCCGACGTTTTTGATTTTTCAGGGTTTTTTTTCAGTGCGTAACCAGGTGCAGCTGGTGGTAAACGTCGAAGCCCTGTTGGTCAGGGAAATCCCGGAGCCCCGATGTCTGTGGTGCTGTAGATGCACTTCCAAAGTCCGGTGAGGAGCAGCAAGAGCTTGAGTTGCTGGCACTTTCGATGTGGGTGCAATCGTCTGACGTTCGTGATTTTTGGGGTTTTTTTTCAGTGGGCAACCAGGTGCAGCTGGTGGTAAACGTCGAAGCCCTGTTGGTCAGGGAAATCCCGGAGCCCCGATGTCTGTGGTGCTGTAGATGCGCTGCCAATAGCCGGTGAGGAGCAGCAAGAGGCTGACATGCTGGCACTTTCGATGTGGGTGCAATCGTCTGACGTTCGTGATTTTTGGGGTTTTTTTTTCACTGGGCGCCCAGGTGCAGCTGGTGGTAAATGTCGAAGCCCTGTTGGTCAGGGAAAGCCCGGAGCCCCGATGTCTGTGGTGCTGTAGATGCGCTGGGAATGGCCGGTGAGGAGCAGCAAGAGCTTGACTGGCTGGCACTTTTGGTGTGGGAGCAATCGTCCGACGTTCGTGATTTTTCGGGGTTTTATTTCAGTGGGCGCCCAGGTTCAGCTGGTGGTAAACGTCGAAGCCCTGTTGGTCAGGGAAAGCTCGGAGCCCCGATGTCTGTGGTGCTGTAGATGCCCTGCCAATGGGCGGTGAGGAGCAGCAAGAGCTTGAGTTGCTGGCACTTTCAGTGTGGGAATAATCGTCCGATGTTCGTGATTTTTAGTTTATTTTTTTCAGTGGGCGCCCAGGTTCAGCTGGTGGTAAATGTCGAAGCCCTGTTGGTCAGGGAAAGCGCAGAAACCCAATGTCTGTGGTGCTGTAGATGCACTGCCAAAGTCCGGTGAGTAGCAGCAAGAGCTTGAGTTGCTGGCACTTTCGTTGTGGGAGCAATCGTCCGACGTTCGTGATTTTTCGGGGTTTTATTTCAGTGGGCGCCCAGGTGCAGCTGGTGGTAAACGTCGAAGCCCTGTTCGTCAGGGAAAGCCCGGAGCCCCGATGTCTGTGGTGCTGTAGATGCACTGCCAAAGTCCGGTGAGTAGCAGCAAGAGCTTGAGTTGCTGGCACTTTCGTTGTGGGAGCAATCGTCCGACGTTCGTGATTTTTCGGGGTTTTATTTCAGTGGGCGCCCAGGTGCAGCTGGTGGTAAATGTCGAAGCCCTGATGGTCAGGGAAAGCCCGGAGCCCCGATGTCTGTGGTGCTGTAGATGCGCTGCCAATGGCCGGTGAGGAGCAGCAAGAGCTTGACTGGCTGGCACTTTCAATGTGGGAATAATCGTCCGACGTTCGTGATTTTTCGGGTTTTTTTTCCAGTGGGCGCCCAGGTTCAGCTGGTGGTAAACGTCGAAGCCCTGTTCGTCAGGGAATGCCCGGAGCCCCGATGTCTGTGGTGCTGTAGATGCGCTGGGAATGGCCGGTGAGGAGCAGCAAGAGATTGTGTTGCTGGCACTTTCGGTGTGGGAGCAATCGTCCGACGTTCGTGATTTTTCGGGGTTCTTTTCAGTGGGAGCCCAGGTGCAGCGAGTGGTAAACGTCGAAGCCCTGTTGGTCAGGGAAAGCCCGGAGCTCCGATGTCTGTGGTGCTGTAGATGCGCTGCCAGTGGCCGGTGAGGAACTGCAAGAGCTTGACTGGCTGGCACTTTCGCTGTGGGATCAATTGTCCGACGTTTTTGATTTTTCAGGGTTTTTTTTCAGTGGCCAACTAGGTGCAGCTGGTGGTAAATGTCGAAGGCCTGTTGGTCAGGGAAAGCCCAGAGCCGCGATGTCTGTGGTGCTGTAGATGCGCTGCCAATGGCCGGTGAGGAGCAGCAAGAGCTTGAGTTGCTGGCACTTTCAGTGTGGGAGCAATCGTCTGACGTTTTTGATTTTTCAGGGTTTTTTTTCAGTGGGTAAACAGGTGCAGCTGGTGGTAAATGTCGAAGCCCTGTTGGTGAGGGAAAGCCCGGAGCCCCGATGTCTGTGGTGCTCTAGATGCGCTGGGAATGGCCGGTGAGGAGCAGCAAGAGCTTGACTGGCTGGCGCTTTCGGTGTGGGAGCAATCGTCCGACGTTTGTGATTTTTCGGGGTTTTTTTTCAGTGGGCGCCCAGGTTCAGCTGGTGGTAAACGTGGAAGCCCTGTTGGTCAGGGAAAGCCCAGAGCCCCGATGTCTGTGGTGCTGTAGATGCGCTGGGAATGGGCGGTGAGGAGCAGCAAGAGCTTGTGTTGCTGGCACTTTGGGTGTGGGAGCAATCGTCGGACGTTCGTGATTTTTCGGGGTTTTATTTCAGTGGGCGCCCAGGTTCAGCTGGTGGTAATCGTCGAAGCCCAGTTGGTCAGGGAAAGCCCGGAGCCCCGATGTCTGTGGTGCTGTAGATGCGCTGGGAATGGCCGGTGTTCAGCAGCTAGAGCTTGACAGGCTGGCACTTTTGGTGTGGGAGCAATCGTCCGACGTTCGTGATTTTTCGGGGTTCTTTTCAGTGGGAGCCCAGGTGCAGCTGGTGGTAAACGTCGAAGGCCTGTTGGTCAGGGAAAGCCCAGAGCCCCGATGTCTGTGGTGCTGTAGATGCGCTGGGAATGGCCGGTGAGGAGCAGCAAGAGCTTGAGTTGCTGGCACTTTCGGTGTGGGAGGAATCGTCCGACGTTCGTGATTTTTCGGGGTTTTATTTCACTGGGCTCCCAGGTTCAGCTGGTGGTAAACGTCGAAGCCCTGTTGGTCAGGGAAAGCCCGGAGCCCCGATGTCTGTGGTGCTGTAGATGCGCTGCCAATGGCCGGTGAGGAGCAGCAAGAGGTTGACTGGCTGGCACTTTTGGTGTGGGAGCAATCGTCCGACGTTCGTGATTTTTCGGGGTTCTTTTCAGTGGGAGCCCAGGTTCAGCGAGTGGTAAACGTCGAAGGCCTGTTGGTCAGGGAAAGCCCGGAGCCCCGATGTCTGTGGTGCTGTAGATGCGCTGGGAATGGCCGGTGAGGAGCAGCAAGAGCTTGACTGGCTGGCACTTTCGGTGTGGGAGCAAACGTGCGATGTTCGTGATTTTTCGTTTATTTTTTTCAGTGGGCGCCCAGGTTCAGCTGGTGGTAAACGTCGAAGCCCTGTTGTTCAGGGAAAGCGCAGAACCCCGATGTCTGTGGTGCTGTAGATGCACTGCCAAAGTCCGGTGAGTAGCAGCAAGAGCTTGAGTTGCTGGCACTTTCGGTGAGGGAGGAATCGTCCGACGTTCGTGATTTTTCGGGGTTTTATTTCAGTGGGCGCCCAGGTTCAGCTGGTGGTAAACTTCTAAGCCCTGTTGGTCAGGGAAAGCCCGGAGCCCCGATGTCTGTGGTGCTGTAGATGTGCTGGAAATGGCCGGTGTTCAGCAGCTAGAGCTTGACTGTTTGGCACTTTTGGTGTGGGAGCAATCGTCCGACGTTCGTGATTTTTCGGGGTTCTTTTCAGTGGGAGCCGAGGTGCAGCTGGTGGTAAATGTCGAAGCCCTGATGGTCAGGGAAAGCCCGGAGCCCCGATGTCTGTGGTGCTGTAGATGCGCTGGGAATGGCCGGTGTTCAGCAGCTAGAGCTTGACTGGCTGGCACTTTCGGTGTGGGAGCAATCGTCCGACGTTCGTGATTTTTCAGGGTTTTACTTTCAGTGGGCGCACAGGTGCAGCTGGTGGTAAACGTCGAAGCCCTGTTGGTCAGGGAAAGCCCGGAGCCCCGATGTCTGTGGTGCTGTAGATGCGCTGGGAATGGCCGGTGAGGAGCAGCAAGAGCTTGACAGGCTGGCATTTAAGGTGTGGCAGGAATCGTCCGATGTTCGTGATTTTTCGGGGTTTTACTTTCAGTGGGCGCACAGGTGCAGCTGGTGGTAAACGTCGAAGCCCTGTTGGTCAGGGAAAGCGTAGAGCCCCGATGTCTGTGGTGCTGTAGATGCGCTGGGAATGGGCGGTGAGGAGCAGCAAGAGCTTGAGTTGCTGGCACTTTCAGTGTAGGAGCAATCGTCGGACGTTTGTGATTTTTCGGGATTTTTATTCACTGGGCGCCCAGGTTCAGCTGGTGGTAAACGTCGAAGCCCTGTTGGTCAGGGAAAGCCCGGAGCCCCGAAGTCTGTGGTGCTGTAGATGCGCTGGGAATGGGCGGTGAGGAGCAGCAAGAGCTTGACTGGCTGGCACTTTTGGTGTGGGAGCAATCGTCCGACGTTCGTGATTCTTCGGGGTTTTACTTTCAGTTGGCGCCCAGGTTCAGCTGGTGGTAAACGTCGAAGCCCTGTTGGTCAGGGAAAGCCCGGAGCCCCGATGTCTGTGGTGCTGTAGATGCGCTGCCAATAGCCGGTGAGGAGCAGCAAGAGCTTGAGTTGCCCACACTTTCAGTGTGGGAGCAATCGTCCGACGTTTTTGATTTTTCAGGGTTTTTTTTCAGTGGGTAACCAGGTGCAGCTGGTGGTAAATGTCGAAGCCCTGTTGGTCAGGGAAAGCCCGGAGCCCCGATGTCTGTGGTGCTGTAGATGCGCTGGGAATGGCCGGTGAGGAGCAGCAAGAGCTTCATTGGCTGGCACTTTTGCTGTGGGAGCAATCGTGCGACGTTCGTGATTTTTCTTTAATTTTTTTCAGTGGGCGCCCAGGTTCAGCTGGTGGTAAACGTCGAAGCCCTGATGGTCAGGGAAAGCCCGGAGCCGCGATGTCTGTGGTGCTGTAGATGCGCTGCCAAAGTCCGGTGAGTAGCAGCAGGACCTTGAGTTGCTGGCACTTTCGTTGTGGGAGCAATCGTCCGACGTTCGTGATTTTTCGGAGTTTTATTTCAGTGGGCGCCCAGGTGCAGCTGGTGGTAAATGTCGAAGCCCTGTTGGTCAGGGAAAGCCCGGAGCCCCGATGTCTGTGGTGCTGTAGATGCGCTGCCAATGGCCGGTGAGGAGCAGCAAGAGCTTGACTGTCTGGCACTTTCGGTGTGGGTGCAATCGTCCGACGTTCGTGATTTTTGGGGTTTTTTTCAGTGGGCGCCCAGGTGCAGCTGGTGGTAAACGTTGAAGCCCTGTTGGTCAGGGAAAGCTCGGAGCCCCGATGTCTGTGGTGCTGTAGATGCCCTGCCAATGGGCGGTGAGTAGCAGCAAGAGCTTGAGTTGCTGGCACTTTCGGTGTGGGAGCAATCGTCCGATGTTCATGATTTTTCGTTTATTTTTTTCAGTGGGCGCCCAGGTGCAGCTGGTGGTAAACGTCGAAGCCCTGTTCGTCAGGGAAAGCCCGGAGCCCCGATGTCTGTGGTGCTGTAGATGCGCTGGGAATGGGCGGTGAGGAGCAGCAAGAGCTTGTGTTGCTGGCACTTTCGGTGTCGGAGCAATCGTCCGACGTTCGTGATTTTTCGGGGTTTTATTTCAGTGGGGGCCCAGGTTCAGCTGGTGGTAAATGTCGAAGCCCTGATGGTCAGGGAAAGCCCGGAGCCGCGATGTCTGTGGTGCTGTAGATGCGCTGCCAAGGTCCGGTGAGTAGCAGCAAGAGCTTGAGTTGCTGGCACTTTCGTTGTGGGAGCAATCGTCCGACGTTCGTGATTTTTCGGGGTTTTATTTCAGTGGGGGCCCAGGTTCAGCTGGTGGTAAATGTCGAAGCCCTGATGGTCAGGGAAAGCCCGGAGCCGCGATGTCTGTGGTGCTGTAGATGCGCTGCCAATGGCCGGTGAGGAGCAGCAAGAGCTTGACTGGCTGGCACTTTCAATGTGGGAACATTCGTCCGACGTTCGTGATTTTTCGGGTTTTTTTTCCAGTGGGCGCCCAGGTTCAGCTGGTGGTAAACGTCGAAGCCCTGTTCGTCAGGGAAAGCCCGGAGCCCCGATGTCTGTGGTGCTGTAGATGCGCTGGGAATGGCCGGTGAGGAGCAGCAAGAGCTTGTGTTGCTGGCACTTTCGGTGTGGGAGCAATCGTCCGACGTTCGTGATTTTTCGGGGTGCTTTTCAGTGGGAGCCCAGGTGCAGCGAGTGGTAAACGTCGAAGCCCTGTTGGTCAGGGAAAGCCCGGAGCTCCGATGTCTGTGGTGCTGTAGATGCGCTGCCAATGGCCGGTGAGGAGCAGCAAGACCTTGACAGGCTGGCACTTTCGTTGTGGGAGCAATCGTCCGACGTTCGTGATTTTTCGGGGTTTTATTTCAGTGGGCTCCCAGGTGCAGCTGGTGGTAAATGTCGAAGCCCTGTTGGTCAGGGAAAGCCCGGAGCCGCGATGTCTGTGGTGCTGTAGATGCGCTGCCAATGGCCGGTGAGGAGCAGCAAGAGCTTGACTGGCTGGCACTTTCGGTGTGGGAGCAATCGTCCGACGTTCGTGATTTTTCGTTTATTTTTTTCAGTGGGCGCCCAGGTGCAGCGGGTGGTAAACGTCGAAGCCCAGTTGGTCAGGGAAAGCCCGGAGCCCCGATGTCTGTGGTGCTGTAGATGCGCTGGGAATGGCCGGTGAGGAGCAGCAAGAGCTTGACTGGCTGGCACTTTTGGTGTGGGAGCAATCGTCCGACGTTCGTGATTTTTGGGGGTTTTATTTCAGTGGGCGCCCAGGTTCAGCTGGTTGTAAACGTCGAAGCCCAGTTGGTCAGGGAAAGCCCGGAGCCCCGATGTCTGTGGTGCTGTAGATGCGCTGGGAATGGCCGGTGAGTAGCAGCAAGAGCTTGAGTTGCTGGCACTTTCGTTGTGGGAGCAATCGTCCGACGTTCATGATTTTTCGGGGTTTTATTTCAGTGGGCGCCCAGGTGCAGCTGGTGGTAAATGTCGAAGGCCTGTTGGTCAGGGAAAGCCCGGAGCCCCGATGTCTGTGGTGCTGTAGATGAGCTGCCAATGGCCGGTGAGGAGCAGCAAGAGCTTGACTGGCTGGCACTTTCGGTGTGGGAGCAATCGTCCGATGTTCGTGATTTTTCTTTTATTTTTTTCAGCGGGCGCCCAGGTTCAGCTGGTGGTAAACGTCGAAGCCCTGTTGGTCAGGGAAAGCGCAGAACCCCGATATCTGTGGTGCTGTAGATGCGCTGGGAATGGCCGGTCAGGAGCAGCAAGAGCTTGACTGGCTGGCACTTTCAATGTGGGAACAATCGTCCGACGTTCGTGATTTTTCGGGTTTTTTTTCCAGTGGGCGCCCAGGTTCAGCTGGTGGTAAACGTCGAAGCCCTGTTGGTCAGGGAAAGCCCGGAGCCCCGAAGTCTGTGGTGCTGTAGATGCGCTGGGAATGGCCGGTGAGGAGCAGAAAGAGCTTGTGTTGCTGGCACTTTCGGTGTGGGAGCAATCGTCCGACGTTCGTGATTTTTCGGGGTTCTTTTCAGTGGGAGCCCAGGTGCAGCGAGTGGTAAACGTCGAAGCCCTGTTGGTCAGGGAAAGCCCGGAGCTCCGATGTCTGTGGTGCTGTAGATGCACTGCCAATGGCCGGTGAGGAGCAGCAAGAGCTTGACTGGCTGGCACTTTCGGTGTTGGATCAATTGTCCGACGTTTTTGATTTTTCAGGGTTTTTTTTCAGTGGCCAACTAGGTGCAGCTGGTGGTAAATGTCGAAGGCCTGTTGGTCAGGGAAAGCCCAGAGCCGCGATGTCTGTGGTGCTGTAGATGCGCTGCCAATGGCCGGTGAGGAGCAGCAAGAGCTTGACTGGCTGGCACTTCTGGTGTGGGAGCAATCGTCCGACGTTCGTGATTTTTCGGGGTTTTTTTCAGTGGGCACCCAGGTGCAGCTGGTGGTAAACGTCGAAGCCCTGTTGGTCAGGGAAAGCCCGGAGCCCCGATGTCTGTGGTGCTGTAGATGCGCTGCCAATGGCCGGTGAGGAGCAGCAAGAGGTTAACTGTCTGGCACTTTTGGTGTGGGAGCAATCGTCCGATGTTTGTGATTATTCGGGGTTTTTTTTCAGTGGGCGCCCAGGTGCAGCTGGTGGTAAACGTCGAAGCCCTGTTGGTCAGGGAAAGCCCGGAGCCCCGATGTCTGTGGTGCTGTAGATGCACTGCCAAAGTCCGGTGAGGAGCAGCAAGAGCTTGACTGGCTGGCACTTTCGGTGTGGGAGGAATCGTCCGACGTTCGTGATTTTTGGGGGTTTTATTTCAGTGGGCGCCCAGGTGCAGCTGGTTGTAAATGTCGAAGCCCTGTTGGTCAGGGAAAGCCAGGAGCCCCGATGTCTGTGGTGCTGTAGATGCGCTGGGAATGGCCGGTGAGGAGCAGCAAGAGCTTGAGTTGCTGGCACTTTCGGTGTGGGAGCAATCGTCCGACGTTCGTGATTTTTCGGGGTTTTATTTCAGTGGGCGCCCAGGTGCCGCTGGTGGTAAACGTTGAAGCCCTGTTGGTCAGGGAAAGCTCGGAGCCCCGATGTCTGTGGTGCTGTAGATGCCCTGCCAATGGGCGGTGAGTAGCAGCAAGAGCTTGACTGTCTGGCACTTTCGGTGTGGGAGCAATCGTCCGACGTTCGTGATTTTTCGTTTATTTTTTTCAGTGGGCGCCCAGGTTCATCTGGTGGTAAACGTCGAAGCCCTGTTGGTCAGGGAAAGCGTAGAGCCCCGATGTCTGTGGTGCTGTAGATGCGCTGCGAATGGCCGGTGAGGAGCAGCAAGAGCTTGACTGGCTGGCACTTTCAATGTGGGAACAATCGTCCGACGTTCGTGATTTTTGGGGGTTTTATTTCAGTGGGCGCCCAGGTTCAGCTGGTGGTAAACGTCGAAGCCCTGTTGGTCAGGGAAAGCCCGGAGCCCCGATGTCTGTGGTGCTGTAGATGCGCTGGGAATGGCCGGTGAGGAGCAGCAAGAGCTTGACTGGCTGGCACTTTCGGTGTGGGAGCAATCGTCCGATGTTCATGATTTTTCGTTTATTTTTTTCAGTGGGCGCCCAGGTGCAGCTGATGGTAAATGTCGAAGCCCTCTTGGTCAGGGAAAGCGTAGAACCCCGATGTCTGTGGTGCTGTAGATGCGCTGGGAATGGCCGGTGAGTAGCAGCAAGAGCTTGAGTTGCTGGCACTTTCGGTGTGGGAGCAATCGTCCGACGTTCGTGATTTTTCGGGGTTTTATTTCAGTGGGCGCCCAGGTGCAGCTGGTGGTAAACGTCGAAGCCCAGTTGATCAGGGAAAGTCCGGAGCCCCGATGTCTGTGGTGCTGTAGATGCACTGCCAAAGTCCGGTGAGTAGCAGCAAGAGCTTGAGTTGCTGGCACTTTTGGTGTGGGAGCAATCGTCCGACGTTCGTGATTTTTCGGGGTTTTATTTCAGTGGGCGCCCAGGTGCAGCTGGTGGTAAATGTCGAAGCCCTGTTGGTCAGGGAAAGCCCAGAGCCCCGATGTCTGTGGTGCTGTAGATGCGCTGCCAATGGCCGGTGAGGAGCAGCAAGAGCTTGACTGGCTGGCACTTTGGGTGTGGGAGCAATCGTCGGACGTTCGTGATTTTTCGGGGTTTTATTTCAGTGGGCGCCCAGGTGCAGCGGGTGGTAAACGTTGAAGCCCTGTTGGTCAGGGAAAGCGCAGAACCCTGATGTCTGTGGTGCTGTAGATGCACTGCCAAAGTCCGGTGAGTAGCAGCAAGAGCTTGAGTTGCTGGCACTTTCGGTGTGGGAGGAATCGTCCGACGTTCGTGATTTTTCGGGGTTTTTTTTCCGTGGGCGCCCAGGTGCAGCGGGTGGTAAATGTCGAAGCCCAGTTGGTCAGGGAAAGCCCGGAGCCGCGATGTCTGTGGTGCTGTAGATGCACTGCCAAAGTCCGGTGAGAAGCAGCATGAGCTTGAGTTGCTGGCACTTTCGGTGTGGGAGCAATCGTCTGATGTTCGTGATATTTCGTTATTTTTTTCAGTGGGCGCCCAGGTGCAGCTGATGGTAAACGTCGAAGCCCTGTTGGTCAGGGAAAGCCCGGAGCCCCGATGTCTGTGGTGCTGTACATGCGCTGCCAATGGCCGGTCAGCAGCAGCAAGAGCTTGACTGGCTGGCACTTTCGGTGTGGGAGCAATCGTCCGTCGTTTTTAATTTTTCAGGGTTTTTTTTCAGTGGGTGCCCAGGTTCAGCTGGTGGTAAACTTCTGAGCCCTGTTGGTCAGGGAAAGCCCGGAGCCCCGATGTCTGTGGTGCTGTAGATGCGCTGCCAATGGCCGGTGAGGAGCAGCAAGAGCTTGACAGGCTGGCACTTTCGGTGTGGGAGTGTCCTGGGTTTGGCTAGGATAGAGTTAATATTTACCTGAGCTGGGTGGAGAACTGAAGCTGGTAGCCCCTATGGCTGGGATAGTTCAATAATTAGCTAACAGCTGGGGTTAATTTACCCAAATTAGCCAAAGGGCTATTCCATCCCATCTGACATCATGCTCAGTATGTAAGTGAGGAGGGTGCTGAAGGGAGGCCCTTGCTAGTTGGAAGAGACTGGATGTGGAGTTCTGTTGTGAGTTATTGTACTGTATTTGTGTTCCATCACTGTCTTGTTTTCTTCTGTCATTACTGTTAAATTTACTTTTTGTTCAATCTCAACCCGCGTGTTTGGTTTTTTTTTTCCCTGGTTTTTTTTTGTTTGTCAAATCTCCTCCTATTCTCTCAGAGAGTGGGGGGAGTGAGAGAGAGACTGCGTAGTCTGGTCCGCGTTGGGGCTGAACTACGACAGTTATTTTGGCGCCCAACGTGGGGCTCGAGGAATTTGAGGTAAGGATTGAGTTTAATTGGGAGCAGTAACGGGCAAAACAGGGACTGAACTTGACAAAAGAGCAAAATGATTATGGGGAATTTATGTTCTGATTGTGGTGAAGGGATAAGTGGTGAATTGTTTGTTAATTGTCTACCCACTGTTGGTGTTGTGAGGATATTATTTTGATTTTGGTGCGGGGAATTCTATTTTCTTCTGTTGATGTGTGTGTATTTTATTTATAATACTTAAATACGTAATTCGCAGAGGCGAGGGGTGGAATGTTCTGGTTTTGTTAGTGAGGGGGGGCCTAAGGTGGCAGCTTCTGTAGGAAACTGCTAGAAGTCGCTCCCCTTTGTTCAGTGGACTCGGCCGGGCCTAGGGCGGACCCGCTGCTGGCCAAGGCCAAGCCAATTGGTAGCAGAATGTCCCCTGATAACGCCTCTGCGATAACGTATTTAAATAGGGGAAAACAGGAAAAAGAGGGAGGAGAAGATGTGAAGCAGCTGAGCGGGGGGCAGAGAGGGGGAAGCGCGAGCCTCGTGGGCCTTGCAGGCCTCACCCTCTGGCCTCCCGCCGGGCAGCCGACTGGGCCCAACTCGGCCCGGCCTGGCTGCAAGAAGTGGAGAGGAGATGAGAAGTGAATAAGATGTAAAAAGGATCCTGAGAGGCGTCTGCCAGCCTGTTGTGAGGAACGGCTGCAGACGCCAAGGTCAGTGAAGGAGGAGGGGGAGGAGTAATGCGGCTCCTGGCCAAGATTCCTCTGCAACTCGTGGTGACGACCATGGTGGAGCAGGTTGTCCCCCTGCAGCCCATGGAGGTCCACGGAGGGGCAGAGATCCACCTGCAGCCCGTGGAGGACCCCACGCCGGAGCAGGTGGAGGCCTGAAGGAGGCTGTGCCCCGTGGAGGGCCCGCTGGGACAGCTGCTCTAGAGGGACTGCACCCCGTGGAAGAGATGACCCACGCCGGAGCAGTTTCACGAAGGACTGTGGCCCGTGGGAGGGACCCCACGCTGGAGCAGAGGAGGAATGCGAGGAGGTCTTCCCCCGACGATGATACAGCGGCGTAAAACAACGCGTGATGAACTGACAGCGACCCCCATTCCCTTTTCCAACCCCCCGTGCCGCTCGGGAGGGGAAGGTAGGAGAGATAATGTTAAGCCCGGGAAGAGGGAGGGGTGGGGGGAGGTTATCTTGTTCCCTGTCTCATTCTCCTGCTAATTTTAGAAATAAATGAATAGTTTTCCCCAAGTCGAGTCTGTTTTGCCCGTGACGGTAACTTTAAGGATTTCTCCCCGTCCTTATCTCAAACCTTGAGCCGTTTTTCTTATATAATCTCCTCGTATTCTCTCGGAAGGTGGGGGGAACGAGAGACAGACTGCGTAGTCTGGTCTGATCGGGGCTGAAGTACGACAGGGAGCAATCGTCGGACGTTTGTGATTTCTGGGGATTTTTTTTCAGTGGACGCCCAGGTTCAGCGGGTGGTAAATCTCGAAGCCCTGTTGGTCAGGAAAATCCCGGAGCCCCGATATCTGTGGTGCTGTAGATGCGCTGGGAATGGGCGGTGAGGAGCAGCAAGAGCTTGACTGGCTGGCACTTTCGGTGTGGGAGCAATCGTCTGATGTTTGTGATTTTTCTGGGTTTTTTCCAGTGGGCACCCAGGTGCAGCGGGTGGTAAATGTCGAAGCCGTGTTGGTCAGTGAAAGCCCGGAGCCCCGATGTCTGTGGTGCTGTAGATGCACTGGGAATGGCCGGTGAGGAGCAGCAAGAGCTTGACAGGCTGGCACTTTCAGTGTGGGAGCAATCGTGCGACGTTTGTGATTTTTCGGGGTTCTTTTCAGTGGGAGCACAGGTTCAGCAAGTGGTAATCGTCGAAGCCCTGTTGGTGAGGGAAAGCTCGGAGCCCCGATGTCTGTGGTGCTGTAGATGCACTGCCACTGTCCGGTGAGGAACAGCAAGAGCTTGACTGGCTGGCACTTTCGGTGTGGGATCAATCGTCCGACGTTTTTCATTTTTCAGGGTTTTTTTTCAGTGCGTAACCAGGTGCAGCTGGTGGTAAACGTCGAAGCCCTGTTGGTCAGGGAAAGCCTGGAGCCGCGATGTCTGTGGTCCTGTAGATGCGCTGCCAATGGCCGTTGAGGAGCAGCAAGAGCTTGACAGGCTGGCACTTTCGTTGTGGGAGCAATCGTCCGATGTTCGTGATTTTTCGGGGTTTTACTTTCAGTGGGCGCCCAGGTTCAGCTGGTGGTAAACGTCGAAGCCCTGTTCATCAGGGAAAGCTCGGAGCCCCGATGTCTGTGGTGCTGTAGATGCGCTGGGAATGGCCGGTGAGGAGCAGCAAGAGCTTGACTGGCTGGCACTTTCGGTGTGGGAGCAATCGTCGGACGTTCGTGATTTTTCGGGGTTTTATTTCAGTGGGCGCCCGGGTTCAGCTGGTGGTAAACGTCGAAGCCCTGTTGGTCAGGGAAAGCCCGGAGCCCCGATGTCTGTGGTGCTGTAGATACACTGCCAATGGCCGGTGTTCAGCAGCTAGAGCTTGACTGTCTGGCACTTGTGGTGTGGGAGCAATCGTCCGACGTTCGTGGTTTTTCGGGGTTTTATTTCAGTGGGAGCCCAGGTTCAGGTGGTGGTAAACGTCGAAGCCCTGTTGGTCAGGGAAAGCCCGGAGCCCCAATGTCTGCGGTGTTGTAGATGCGCTCGGAATGGCCGGTGAGGAGCAGCAAGAGCTTGACAGGCTGGCATTTAAGGTGTGGCAGGAATCGTCCGACGTTTGTGATTTTTGGGGTTTTTTTTTCAGGGGGCACCCAGGTGCAGCTGGTGGTAAATGTCGAAGCCCGGTTCGTCAGGGAAAGCCCGGAGCCCCGATGTCTGTGGTGCTGTAGATGCGCTGCCAATGGCCGGTGAGTAGCAGCAAGAGCTTGAGTTGCTGGCACTTCAGGTGTGGGAGCAATCGTCCGACGTTCGTGATTTTTCGGGGTTTTACTTTCAGTGGGTGCCCAGGTTCAGCGAGTGGTAAACGTCGAAGCCCTGTTTATCAGGGAAAGCCCGGAGCCCCGATGTCTGTAGTGCTGTAGATGCGCTGGGAATGGCCGGTGAGTAGCAGCAAGAGCTTGAGTTGCTGGCACTTTCGGTGTGGGAGTAATCGTCCGACGTTCGTAATTTTTCGGGGTTCTTTTCAGTGGGAGCCCAGGTGCAGCTGGTGGTAAACGTCGAAGCCCTGATCGTCACGGAAAGTCCAGAGCCCTGATGTCTGTGGTGCTGTAGATGCGCTGGGAATGGCCGGTGAGGAGCAGCAAGAGCTTGTGTTGCTGGCACTTTTGGTGTGGGAGCAATCGTCCGACGTTCGTGATTTTTCATTTATTTTTTTCAGTGGGCGCCCAGGTGCAGCTGGTGGTAAACGTCGAAGCCCTGTTGGTCAGGGAAAGCGGAGAACCCCGATGTCTGTGGTGCTGTAGATGCACTGCCAAAGTCCGGTGAGTAGCAGCAAGAGCTTGAGTTGCTGGCACTTTCGGTGTGGGAGCAATTGTCCGACGTTCGTGATTTTTCGGGGTTTTATTTCAGTGGGCGCCCAGGTGCAGCGGGTGGTAAACGTCGAAGCCCTGTTGGTCAGGGAAAGCGTAGAGCCCCGATGTCTGTGGTGCTGTAGATGCGCTGGGAATGGCCGGTGAGGAGCAGCAAGAGCTTGACTGGCTGGCACTTTTGGTGTGGGAGCAATTGTCCGACGTTCGTGATTTTTCGGGGTTCTTTTCAGTGGGCGCCCAGGTCCAGCTGGTGGTAAATGTCGAAGCCCTGATCGTCAGGGAAAGTCCAGAGCCCCGATGTCTGTGGTGCTGTAGATGCGCTGGGAATGGGCGGTGAGGAGCAGCAAGAGCTTGACAGGCTGGCATTTAAGGTGTGGCAGGAATCGTCCAACGTTTGTGATTTTTCGGGGTTTTTTTTCAGTGGGCGCCCAGGTGCAGCTGGTGGTAAACATCGAAGCCCTGTTGGTCAGGGAAAGCCCGGAGCCCCGATGTCTGTGGTGCTGTAGATGCACTGCCAAAGTTAGGTGAGAAGCAGCATGAGCTTGAGTTGCTGGCACTTTCGGTGTGGGAGCAATCGTCTGATGTTCGTGATATTTCGTTATTTTTTTCAGTGGGCGCCCAGGTGCAGCTGATGGTAAATGTCGAAGGCCTGTTGGTCAGGGAAAGCCCGGAGCCCCGATGTCTGTGGCGCTGTAGATGCGCTGCCAATGGCCGGTGAGGAGCAGCAAGAGCTTGACAGGCTGGCACTTTCGGTGTGGGAGCAATCGTCCGACGTTCGTGATTTTTCGGGGTTTTACTTTCAGTGGGTGCCCAGGTTCAGCGAGTGGTAAACGTCGAAGCCCTGTTGGTCAGGGAAAGCTCGGAGCCCCGATGTCTGTGGTGCTGTAGATGCGCTGCCAATGGCCGGTGAGGAGCAGCAAGAGCTTGACTGGCTGGCACTTTTGGTGTGGGAGCAATCGTCCGATGTTTGTGATTATTCGGGGTTTTTTTTTAGTGGGAGCCCAGGTGCAGCTGGTGGTAAATGTCAAAGCCCTGTTGGTCAGGGAAAGCTCGGAGCCCCGATGTCTGTGGTGCTGTAGATGCGCTGCCAATGGCCGGTGAGGAGCAGCAAGAGCTTGACTGGCTGGCACTTTCGGTGTGGGAGCAATCGTCCGACGTTTGTTATTTTTCGGGTTTTTATTTCAGTGGGCGCCCAGGTGCAGCTGGTGGTAAATGTCGAAGCCCTGTTGGTCAGGGAAAGCCCGGAGCCCCGATGTCTGTGGTGCTGTAGATGCGCTGGGAATGGGAGGTGAGTAGCAGCAAGAGCTTGACTGGCTGGCACTTTCGGTGTGGGAGCAATTGTCCGACGTTTGTGATTTTTCGTTTATTTTTTTCAGTGGGCGCCCAGGTGCAGTGGGTGGTAAACGTCGAAGCCCTGTTGGTCAGGGAAAGGTCGGAGCCCCGATATCTGTGATGCTGTAGATGCGCTGGGAATGGCCGGTGAGGAGCAGCAAGAGCTTGACAGGCTGGCACTTTCGGTGTGGGAGTAATCGTCCGATGTTCGTGATTTTTCGTTTATTTTTTCCAGTGGGAGCCCAGGTTTAGCTAGTTGTAAACGTCGAAGCCCTGTTGGTCAGGGAAAGCCCGGAGCCCCGATGTCTGTGGTGCTGTAGATGCGCTGGGAATGGCCGGTGAGGAGCAGCAAGAGCTTGACTGGCTGGCACTTTCGGTGTGGGAGCAATCGTCCGATGTTCGTGATTTTTCGGGATTTTTTTTCAGTGGGAGCCGAAGTGCAGCTGGTGGTAAACGTCGAAGCCCTGTTGGTCAGGGAAAGCCCGGAGCCCCGATGTCTGTGGTGCTGTAGATGCACTTCTAATGGCTGGTGAGGAGCAGCCAGAGCTTGACAGGCTGGCACTTTCGGTGTGGGAGCAATCGTCGGACGTTTGTGATTTTTGGCGATTTTTATTCACTGGGCGCCCAGGTTCAGCTGGTGGTAAACGTCGAAGCCCTGTTCGTCAGGGAAAGCCCAGAGCCCCGATGTCTGTGGTGCTGTAGATGCGCTGCCAATGGCCGGTGAGGAGCAGCAAGAGCTTGTGTTGCTGGCACTTTCGGTGTGGGAGCAATCGTCCGACGTTCGTGATTTTTCGGGGTTTTACTTTCAGTGGGCGCCCAGGTTCAGCTGGTGGTAAATGTCGAAGCCCTGTTCATCAGGGAAAGCCCGGAGCCCCGATGTTTGTGGTGCTGTAGATGCGCTGGGAATGGCTGGTGAGAAGTAGCATGAGCTTGAGTTGCTGGCACTTTCGGTGTGGGAGCAATCGTCTGATGTTCGTGATATTTCGTTTATTTTTTTCAGTGGGCGCCCAGGTTCAGCTGGTGGTAAACTTCTGAGACCTGTTGGTCAGGGAAAGCCCGGAGCCCCGATGTCTGTGGTGTTGTAGATGCGCTGCCAATGGCCGGTGAGGAGCAGCAAGAGCTTGACTGTCTGGCACTTTCGGTGTGGGAGCAATCGTCCGATGTTCATGATTATTCGGTGTTTTTTTTCAGTGGGCGCCCAGGTGCACCTGGTGGTAAATGTCGAAGCCCTGTTGGTCAGGGGAAGCCCGGAGCCCCGATGTCTGTGGTGCTGTAGATGCGCTGCCAATGGCCGGGGAGGAGCAGCAAGAGCTTGACAGGCTGGCACTTTTGGTGTGGGAGCAATCGTCCGAAGTTCGTGATTTTTCATTTATTTTTTTCAGTGGGCGCCCAGGTTCTGCTGGTGGTAAACGTCGAAGCCCTGTTGTTCAGGGGAAGCGGAGAACCCCGATATCTGTGGTGCTGTAGATGCACTGCCAAAGTCCGGTGAGTAGCAGCAAGAGCTTGAGTTGCTGGCACTTTCGGTGTGGGAGCAATCGTCCGACGTTCGTGATTTTTCGGGGTTTTATTTCAGTGGGCGCCCAGGTGCAGCGGGTGGTAAACGTCGAAGCCCTGTTGGTCAGGGAAAGCCCGGAGCCCCGATGTCTGTGGTGCTGTAGATGCGCTGGGAATTGCCGGTGAGGAGCAGCAAGAGCTTGACTGGCTGGCACTTTGGGTGTGGGAGCAATCGTCCGACGTTTGTGATTATTCGGGGTTTTTTTTCAGTGGGAGCCCAGGTGCAGCTGGTGGTAACAGTCAAAGCCCTGTTGGTCAGGGAAAGCCCAGAGCCCCGATGTCTGTGACGCTGTAGATGCGCTTGGAATGGCCGGTGAGGAGCAGCAAGAGCTTGACTGGCTGCTACTTTCGTTGTGGGAGCAATTGTCTGATGTTCGTGATATTTCATTTATTTTTTTCAGTGGGCGCCCAGGTGCAGCTGGTGGTAAATGTCGAAGCCCTGTTGGTCAGGGAAAGCCCGGAGCCCTGATGTCTGTGGTGCTGTAGATGCGCTGCCCATGGCCGGTGAGGAGCAGCAAGAGCTTGTGTTGCGGGCACTTTTGGTGTGGGAGCAATTGTCCGACGTTCGTGATTTTTCGGGGTTCTTTTCAGTGGGAGCCCAGGTGCAGCGGGTGGTAAACGTCGAAGCCCTGATCGTCAGGGAAAGTCCAGAGCCCTGATGTCTGTGGTGCTGTAGATGCGCTGGGAATGGGCGGTGAGGAGCAGCAAGAGCTTGACAGGCTGGCATTTAGGGTGTGGCAGGAATCGTCCAACATTTGTGATTTTTCGGGGTTTTTTTTCAGTGGGCGCCCATGTGCAGCTGGTGGTAAACATCGAAGCCCTGTTGCTCAGGGAAAGCTCGGAGCCCCGATGTCTGTGGTGCTGTAGATGCGCTGCCAATGGCCGGTGAGGAGCAGCAAGAGGTTGACTGGCTGGCACTTTTGGTGTGGGAGCAATCGTCCGACGTTCGTGATTTTTCGGGGTTCTTTTCAGTGGGAGCCCAGGTTCAGCGAGTGGTAAACGTCGAAGGCCTGTTGGTCAGGGAAAGCCCGGAGCCCCGATGTCTGTGGTGCTGTAGATGCGCTGGGAATGGCCGGTGAGGAGCAGCAAGAGCTTGACTGGCTGGCACTTTCGGTGTGGGAGCAAACGTGCGATGTTCGTGATTTTTCGTTTATTTTTTTCAGTGGGCGCCCAGGTTCAGCTGGTGGTAAACGTTGAAGCCCTGTTGTTCAGGGAAAGCGCAGAACCCCGATGTCTGTGGTGCTGTAGATGCACTGCCAAAGTCCGGTGAGTAGCAGCAAGAGCTTGAGTTGCTGGCACTTTCGGTGTGGGAGGAATCGTCCGACGTTCGTGATTTTTCGGGGTTTTATTTCAGTGGGCGCCCAGGTTCAGCTGGTGGTAAACTTCTAAGCCCTGTTGGTCAGGGAAGGCCCGGAGCCCCGATGTCTGTGGTGCTGTAGATGCGCTGGGAATGGCCGGTGTTCAGCAGCTAGAGCTTGACTGGCTGGCACTTTCGGTGTGGGAGCAATCGTCCGACGTTCGTGATTTTTCGGGGTTCTTTTCAGTGGGAGCCGAGGTGCAGCTGGTGGTAAATGTCGAAGCCCTGATGGTCAGGGAAAGCCCGGAGCCCCGATGTCTGTGGTGCTGTAGATGCGCTGGGAATGGCCGGTGTTCAGCAGCTAGAGCTTGACTGGCTGGCACTTTCGGTGTGGGAGCAATCGTCCGACGTTCGTGATTTTTCAGGGTTTTACTTTCAGTGGGCGCCCAGGTTCAGCTGGTGGTAAACGTCGAAGCCCTGTTGGTCAGGGAAAGCCCGGAGCCCCGATGTCTGTGGTGCTGTAGATGCGCTGGGAATGGGCGGTGAGGAGCAGCAAGAGCTTGAGTTGCTGGCACTTTCAGTGTAGGAGCAATCGTCGGACGTTTGTGATTTTTGGGGATTTTTATTCACTGGGCGCCCAGGTTCAGCTGGTGGTAAACGTCGAAGCCCTGTTGGTCAGGGAAAGCCCGGAGCCCCGATGTCTGTGGTGCTGTAGATGCGCTGGGAATGGGCGGTGAGGAGCAGCAAGAGCTTGACTGGCTGGCACTTTTGGTGTGGGAGCAATCGTCCGACGTTCGTGATTTTTCTTTTATTTTTTTCAGCGGGCGCCCAGGTTCAGCTGGTGGTAAACGTCGAAGCCCTGTTGGTCAGGGAAAGCCCGGAGCCCCGATGTCTGTGGTGCTGTAGATGCGCTGCCAATAGCCGGTGAGGAGCAGCAAGAGCTTGAGTTGCCCACACTTTCAGTGTGGGAGCAATCGTCCGACGTTTTTGATTTTTCAGGGTTTTTTTTCAGTGGGTAACCAGGTGCAGCTGGTGGTAAATGTCGAAGCCCTGTTGGTCAGGGAAAGCCCGGAGCCCCGATGTCTGTGGTGCTGTAGATGCGCTGGGAATGGCCGGTGAGGAGCAGCAAGAGCTTCATAGGCTGGCACTTTTGCTGTGGGAGCAATCGTCCGACGTTCGTGATTTTTCTTTAATTTTTTTCAGTGGGCGCCCAGGTTCAGCGGGTGGTAAACGTTGAAGCCCTGTTGGTCAGGGAAAGCCCGGAGCCGCGATGTCTGTGGTGCTGTAGATGCGCTGGGAATGGCCGGTGAGGAGCAGCAAGAGCTTGACTGTATGGCACTTTCGGTGTGGGTGCAATCGTCCGACGTTCGTGATTTTTGGGGTTTTTTTCAGTGGGCGCCCAGGTGCAGCTGGTGGTAAACGTTGAAGCCCTGTTGGTCAGGGAAAGCTCGGAGCCCCGATGTCTGTGGTGCTGTAGATGCACTGGGAGTGTCCGGGGAGGAGCAGCAAGAGCTTGACTGGCTGGCACTTTCGTTGTGGGAGCAATCGTCCGACGTTTGTGATTTTTCGGGGTTTTATTTCAGTGGGCGCCCAGGTGCAGCTGGTGGTAAACGTTGAAGCCCTGTTGGTCAGGGAAAGCTCGGAGCCCCGATGTCTGTGGTGCTGTAGATGCCCTGCCAATGGGCGGTGAGTAGCAGCAAGAGCTTGAGTTGCTGGCACTTTCGGTGTGGGAGCAATCGTCCGATGTTCATGATTTTTCGTTTATTTTTTTCAGTGGGCGCCCAGGTGCAGCTGGTGGTAAACGTCGAAGCCCTGTTAGTCAGGGAAAGCCCGGAGCCCCGATGTCTGTGGTGCTGTAGATGCGCTGGGAATGGGCGGTGAGGAGCAGCAAGAGCTTGTGTTGCTGGCACTTTCAATGTGGGAGCAATCGTCCGATGTTCCTGATTTTTAGGGGTTTTACTTTCAGTGGGCGCCCAGGTTCAGCTGGTGGTAAACGTCGAAGCCCTGTTGGTCAGGGAAAGCCCGGAGCCCCGATGTCTGTGGTGCTGTAGATGCGCTGCCAATGGCCGGTGAGGAGCAGCAAGAGCTTGACTGGCTGGCACTTTCGGTGTGGGAGCAATCGTCCGACGTTCGTGATTTTTCGGGGTTTTACTTTCAGTGGGCGCCCAGGTTCAGCTGGTGGTAAACGCCGAAGCCCTGTTGGTCAGGGAAAGCCCGGAGCCCCGATGTCTGTGGTGCTGTAGATGCGCTGCCAAGGTCCGGTGAGTAGCAGCAAGAGCTTGAGTTGCTGGCACTTTCGTTGTGGGAGCAATCGTCCGACGTTCGTGATTTTTCGGGGTTTTATTTCAGTGGGGGCCCAGGTTCAGCTGGTGGTAAATGTCGAAGCCCTGATGGTCAGGGAAAGCCCGGAGCCGCGATGTCTGTGGTGCTGTAGATGCGCTGGGAATGGCCGGTGAGGAGCAGCAAGAGCTTGACTGTCTGGCACTTTCGGTGTGGGAGCAATCGTCCGACGTTCGTGATTTTTCGGGGTTTTATTTCAGTGGGCGCCCAGGTGCAGCTGGTGGTAAACGTCGAAGCCCTGTTGGTCAGGGAAAGCCCGGAGCCCCGATGTCTGTGGTGCTGTAGATGTGCTGCCAATGGCCGGTGAGGAGCAGCAAGAGCTTGAGTTGCTGGCACTTTTGGTGTGGGAGCAATCGTCCGACGTTTTTGATTTTTCAGGGTTTTTTTTCATTGGGAACCAGGTTCAGCTGGTGGTAAATGTTGAAGCCCTGTTGGTCAGGGAAAGCCCAGAGCCCCGATGTCTGTGGTGTTGTAGATGCGCTGGGAATGGCCGGTGAGGAGCAGCAAGAGCTTGAGTTGCTGGCACTTTCGGTGTGGGAGCAATCGTCCGATGTTCGTGATTTTTCTTTTATTTTTTTCAGCGGGCGCCCAGGTTCAGCTGGTGGTAAACGTCGAAGCCCTGTTGGTCAGGGAAAGCGCAGAACCCCGATATCTGTGGTGCTGTAGATGCGCTGGGAATGGCCGGTGAGGAGCAGCAAGAGCTTGACTGGCTGGCACTTTCGGTGTGGGAGCAATCGTCCGACGTTCGTGATTTTTCAGGGTTTTTTTTCAGTGGGTAACCAGGTGCAGCTGGTGGTAAACGTCGAAGCCCTGTTGGTCAGGGAAAGCCCAGAGCCCCGATGTCTGTGGTGCTGTAGATGCGCTGGGAATGGGCGGTGAGGAGCAGCAAGAGCTTGAGTTGCTGGCACTTTCGGTGTGGGAGCAATCGTCCGACGTTCGTGATTTTTCGGGGTTTTACATTCAGTGGGCGCCCAGGTTCAGCTGGTGGTAAACGTCGAAGCCCTGTTGGTCAGGGAAAGCCCGGAGCCCCGATGTCTGTGGTGCTGTAGATGAGCTGCCAATGGCCGGTGAGGAGCAGCAAGAGCTTGACTGTCTGGCACTTTCGTTGTGGGAGCAATCGTCCGATGTTCGTGATTTTTCTTTTATTTTTTTCAGCGGGCGCCCAGGTTCAGCTGGTGGTAAGCGTCGAAGCCCTGTTGGTCAGGGAAAGCCCGGAGCCCCGATGTCTGTGGTGCTGTAGATGCGCTGGGAATGGCCGGTGAGGAGCAGCAAGAGCTTGACTGGCTGGCACTTTCAATGTGGGAACAATCGTCCGACGTTCGTGATTTTTCGGGTTTTTTTTCCAGTGGGCGCCCAGGTTCAGCTGGTGGTAAACGTCGAAGCCCTGTTGGTCAGGGAAAGCCCGGAGCCCCGATGTCTGTGGTGCTGTAGATGCGCTGGGAATGGCCGGTGAGGAGCAGAAAGAGCTTGTGTTGCTGGCACTTTCGGTGTGGGAGCAATCGTCCGACGTTCGTGATTTTTCGGGGTTCTTTTCAGTGGGAGCCCAGGTGCAGCGAGTGGTAAACGTCGAAGCCCTGTTGGTCAGGGAAAGCCCGGAGCTCCGATGTCTGTGGTGCTGTAGATGCACTGCCAAAGTCCGGTGAGGAGCAGCAAGAGCTTGACTGGCTGGCACTTTCGGTGTTGGATCAATTGTCCGACGTTTTTGATTTTTCAGGGTTTTTTTTCAGTGGCCAACTAGGTGCAGCTGGTGGTAAATGTCGAAGGCCTGTTGGTCAGGGAAAGCCCAGAGCCGCGATGTCTGTGGTGCTGTAGATGCGCTGCCAAGGTCCGGTGAGGAGCAGCAAGAGCTTGACTGGCTGGCACTTCTGGTGTGGGAGCAATCGTCCGACGTTCGTGATTTTTCGGGGTTTTTTTCAGTGGGCACCCAGGTGCAGCTGGTGGTAAACGTCGAAGCCCTGTTGGTCAGGGAAAGCCCGGAGCCCCGATGTCTGTGGTGCTGTAGATGCACTGCCAAAGTCCGGTGAGGAGCAGCAAGAGCTTGACTGGCTGGCACTTTGGGTGTGGGAGCAATCGTCCGACGTTCGTGATTTTTGGGGGTTTTATTTCAGTGGGTGACCAGGTGCAGCTGGTGGTAAATGTCGAAGCCCTGTTGGTCAGGGAAAGCCCGGAGCCCCGATGTCTGTGGTGCTGTAGTTGCGCTGCCAATGGCCGGTGAGGAGCAGCAAGAGCTTGAGTTGCTGGCACTTTCGGTGTGGGAGCAATCGTCCGACGTTTGTGATTTTTCAGGGTTTTTTTTCAGTGTGTAACCAGGTGCAGCTGGTGGTAAATGTCGAAGCCCTGTTGGTCAGGGAAAGCCCGGAGCCGCTATGTCTGTGGTGCTGTAGATGCGCTGGGAATGGCCGGTGAGGAGCAGCAAGAGCTTGATTTGCTGGCACTTTCGGTGTGGGAGGAATCGTCCGACGTTCGTGATTTTTCGGGGTTTTTTTTCCGTGGGCGCCCAGGTGCAGCGGGTGGTAAATGTCGAAGCCCAGTTGGTCAGGGAAAGCCCGGAGCCGCGATGTCTGTGGTGCTGTAGATGCACTGCCAAAGTCCGGTGAGAAGCAGCATGAGCTTGAGTTGCTGGCACTTTCGGTGTGGGAGCAATCGTCTGATGTTCGTGATATTTCGTTATTTTTTTCAGTGGGCGCCCAGGTGCAGCTGATGGTAAACGTCGAAGCCCTGTTGGTCAGGGAAAGCCCGGAGCCCCGATGTCTGTGGTGCTGTACATGCGCTGCCAATGGCCGGTCAGCAGCAGCAAGAGCTTGACTGGCTGGCACTTTCGGTGTGGGAGCAATCGTCCGTCGTTTTTAATTTTTCAGGGTTTTTTTTCAGTGGGCGCCCAGGTTCAGCTGGTGGTAAACTTCTGAGCCCTGTTGGTCAGGGAAAGCCCGGAGCCCCGATGTCTGTGGTGCTGTAGATGCGCTGCCAATGGCCGGTGAGGAGCAGCAAGAGCTTGACAGGCTGGCACTTTCGGTGTGGGAGTGTCCTGGGTTTGGCTAGGATAGAGTTAATATTTACCTGAGCTGGGTGGAGAACTGAAGCTGGTAGCCCCTATGGCTGGGATAGTTCAATAATTAGCTAACAGCTGGGGTTAATTTACCCAAATTAGCCAAAGGGCTATTCCATCCCATCTGACATCATGCTCAGTATGTAAGTGAGGAGGGTGCTGAAGGGAGGCCCTTGCTAGTTGGAAGAGACTGGATGTGGAGTTCTGTTGTGAGTTATTGTACTGTATTTGTGTTCCATCACTGTCTTGTTTTCTTCTGTCATTACTGTTAAATTTACTTTTTGTTCAATCTCAACCCGCGTGTTTGGTTTTTTTTTTCCCTGGTTTTTTTTTGTTTGTCAAATCTCCTCCTATTCTCTCAGAGAGTGGGGGGAGTGAGAGAGAGACTGCGTAGTCTGGTCCGCGTTGGGGCTGAACTACGACAGTTATTTTGGCGCCCAACGTGGGGCTCGAGGAATTTGAGGTAAGGATTGAGTTTAATTGGGAGCAGTAACGGGCAAAACAGGGACTGAACTTGACAAAAGAGCAAAATGATTATGGGGAATTTATGTTCTGATTGTGGTGAAGGGATAAGTGGTGAATTGTTTGTTAATTGTCTACCCACTGTTGGTGTTGTGAGGATATTATTTTGATTTTGGTGCGGGGAATTCTATTTTCTTCTGTTGATGTGTGTGTATTTTATTTATAATACTTAAATACGTAATTCGCAGAGGCGAGGGGTGGAATGTTCTGGTTTTGTTAGTGAGGGGGGGCCTAAGGTGGCAGCTTCTGTAGGAAACTGCTAGAAGTCGCTCCCCTTTGTTCAGTGGACTCGGCCGGGCCTAGGGCGGACCCGCTGCTGGCCAAGGCCAAGCCAATTGGTAGCAGAATGTCCCCTGATAACGCCTCTGCGATAACGTATTTAAATAGGGGAAAACAGGAAAAAGAGGGAGGAGAAGATGTGAAGCAGCTGAGCGGGGGGCAGAGAGGGGGAAGCGCGAGCCTCGTGGGCCTTGCAGGCCTCACCCTCTGGCCTCCCGCCGGGCAGCCGACTGGGCCCAACTCGGCCCGGCCTGGCTGCAAGAAGTGGAGAGGAGATGAGAAGTGAATAAGATGTAAAAAGGATCCTGAGAGGCGTCTGCCAGCCTGTTGTGAGGAACGGCTGCAGACGCCAAGGTCAGTGAAGGAGGAGGGGGAGGAGTAATGCGGCTCCTGGCCAAGATTCCTCTGCAACTCGTGGTGACGACCATGGTGGAGCAGGTTGTCCCCCTGCAGCCCATGGAGGTCCACGGAGGGGCAGAGATCCACCTGCAGCCCGTGGAGGACCCCACGCCGGAGCAGGTGGAGGCCTGAAGGAGGCTGTGCCCCGTGGAGGGCCCGCTGGGACAGCTGCTCTAGAGGGACTGCACCCCGTGGAAGAGATGACCCACGCCGGAGCAGTTTCACGAAGGACTGTGGCCCGTGGGAGGGACCCCACGCTGGAGCAGAGGAGGAATGCGAGGAGGTCTTCCCCCGACGATGATACAGCGGCGTAAAACAACGCGTGATGAACTGACAGCGACCCCCATTCCCTTTTCCAACCCCCCGTGCCGCTCGGGAGGGGAAGGTAGGAGAGATAATGTTAAGCCCGGGAAGAGGGAGGGGTGGGGGGAGGTTATCTTGTTCCCTGTCTCATTCTCCTGCTAATTTTAGAAATAAATGAATAGTTTTCCCCAAGTCGAGTCTGTTTTGCCCGTGACGGTAACTTTAAGGATTTCTCCCCGTCCTTATCTCAAACCTTGAGCCGTTTTTCTTATATAATCTCCTCGTATTCTCTCGGAAGGTGGGGGGAACGAGAGACAGACTGCGTAGTCTGGTCTGATCGGGGCTGAAGTACGACAGGGAGCAATCGTCGGACGTTTGTGATTTCTGGGGATTTTTTTTCAGTGGACGCCCAGGTTCAGCGGGTGGTAAATCTCGAAGCCCTGTTGGTCAGGAAAATCCCGGAGCCCCGATATCTGTGGTGCTGTAGATGCGCTGGGAATGGGCGGTGAGGAGCAGCAAGAGCTTGACTGGCTGGCACTTTCGGTGTGGGAGCAATCGTCTGATGTTTGTGATTTTTCTGGGTTTTTTCCAGTGGGCACCCAGGTGCAGCGGGTGGTAAATGTCGAAGCCGTGTTGGTCAGTGAAAGCCCGGAGCCCCGATGTCTGTGGTGCTGTAGATGCACTGGGAATGGCCGGTGAGGAGCAGCAAGAGCTTGACAGGCTGGCACTTTCAGTGTGGGAGCAATCGTGCGACGTTTGTGATTTTTCGGGGTTCTTTTCAGTGGGAGCACAGGTTCAGCAAGTGGTAATCGTCGAAGCCCTGTTCATCAGGGAAAGCTCGGAGCCCCGATGTCTGTGGTGCTGTAGATGCACTGCCACTGTCCGGTGAGGAACAGCAAGAGCTTGACTGGCTGGCACTTTGGGTGTGGGATCAATCGTCCGACGTTTTTCATTTTTCAGGGTTTTTTTTCAGTGCGTAACCAGGTGCAGCTGGTGGTAAACGTCGAAGCCCTGTTGGTCAGGGAAAGCCTGGAGCCGCGATGTCTGTGGTCCTGTAGATGCGCTGCCAATGGCCGTTGAGGAGCAGCAAGAGCTTGACAGGCTGGCACTTTCGTTGTGGGAGCAATCGTCCGATGTTCGTGATTTTTCGGGGTTTTACTTTCAGTGGGCGCCCAGGTTCAGCTGGTGGTAAACGTCGAAGCCCTGTTCATCAGGGAAAGCTCGGAGCCCCGATGTCTGTGGTGCTGTAGATGCGCTGGGAATGGCCGGTGAGGAGCAGCAAGAGCTTGACTGGCTGGCACTTTCGGTGTGGGAGCAATCGTCGGACGTTCGTGATTTTTCGGGGTTTTATTTCAGTGGGCGCCCGGGTTCAGCTGGTGGTAAACGTCGAAGCCCTGTTGGTCAGGGAAAGCCCGGAGCCCCGATGTCTGTGGTGCTGTAGATACACTGCCAATGGCCGGTGTTCAGCAGCTAGAGCTTGACTGTCTGGCACTTGTGGTGTGGGAGCAATCGTCCGACGTTCGTGGTTTTTCGGGGTTTTATTTCAGTGGGAGCCCAGGTTCAGGTGGTGGTAAACGTCGAAGCCCTGTTGGTCAGGGAAAGCCCGGAGCCCCAATGTCTGCGGTGTTGTAGATGCGCTCGGAATGGCCGGTGAGGAGCAGCAAGAGCTTGACAGGCTGGCATTTAAGGTGTGGCAGGAATCGTCCGACGTTTGTGATTTTTGGGGTTTTTTTTTCAGGGGGCACCCAGGTGCAGCTGGTGGTAAATGTCGAAGCCCGGTTCGTCAGGGAAAGCCCGGAGCCCCGATGTCTGTGGTGCTGTAGATGCGCTGCCAATGGCCGGTGAGTAGCAGCAAGAGCTTGAGTTGCTGGCACTTCAGGTGTGGGAGCAATCGTCCGACGTTCGTGATTTTTCGGGGTTTTACTTTCAGTGGGTGCCCAGGTTCAGCGAGTGGTAAACGTCGAAGCCCTGTTTATCAGGGAAAGCCCGGAGCCCCGATGTCTGTAGTGCTGTAGATGCGCTGGGAATGGCCGGTGAGTAGCAGCAAGAGCTTGAGTTGCTGGCACTTTCGGTGTGGGAGTAATCGTCCGACGTTCGTAATTTTTCGGGGTTCTTTTCAGTGGGAGCCCAGGTGCAGCTGGTGGTAAACGTCGAAGCCCTGATCGTCACGGAAAGTCCAGAGCCCTGATGTCTGTGGTGCTGTAGATGCGCTGGGAATGGCCGGTGAGGAGCAGCAAGAGCTTGTGTTGCTGGCACTTTTGGTGTGGGAGCAATCGTCCGACGTTCGTGATTTTTCATTTATTTTTTTCAGTGGGCGCCCAGGTGCAGCTGGTGGTAAACGTCGAAGCCCTGTTGTTCAGGGAAAGCGGAGAACCCCGATGTCTGTGGTGCTGTAGATGCACTGCCAAAGTCCGGTGAGTAGCAGCAAGAGCTTGAGTTGCTGGCACTTTCGGTGTGGGAGCAATTGTCCGACGTTCGTGATTTTTCGGGGTTTTATTTCAGTGGGCGCCCAGGTGCAGCGGGTGGTAAACGTCGAAGCCCTGTTGGTCAGGGAAAGCGTAGAGCCCCGATGTCTGTGGTGCTGTAGATGCGCTGGGAATGGCCGGTGAGGAGCAGCAAGAGCTTGACTGGCTGGCACTTTGGGTGTGGGAGCAATCGTCCGACGTTTGTGATTATTCGGGGTTTTTTTTCAGTGGGAGCCCAGGTGCAGCTGGTGGTAACAGTCAAAGCCCTGTTGGTCAGGGAAAGCGCGGAGCCCCGATGTCTGTGGCGCTGTAGATGCGCTGCCCATGGCCGCTGAGGAGCAGCAAGAGCTTGTGTTGCTGGCACTTTTGGTGTGGGAGCAATTGTCCGACGTTCGTGATTTTTCGGGGTTCTTTTCAGTGGGCGCCCAGGTCCAGCTGGTGGTAAACGTCGAAGCCCTGATCGTCAGGGAAAGTCCAGAGCCCCGATGTCTGTGGTGCTGTAGATGCGCTGGGAATGGGCGGTGAGGAGCAGCAAGAGCTTGACAGGCTGGCATTTAAGGTGTGGCAGGAATCGTCCAACGTTTGTGATTTTTCGGGGTTTTTTTTCAGTGGGCGCCCAGGTGCAGCTGGTGGTAAACATCGAAGCCCTGTTGGTCAGGGAAAGCCCGGAGCCCCGATGTCTGTGGTGCTGTAGATGCACTGCCAAAGTTAGGTGAGAAGCAGCATGAGCTTGAGTTGCTGGCACTTTCGGTGTGGGAGCAATCGTCTGATGTTCGTGATATTTCGTTATTTTTTTCAGTGGGCGCCCAGGTGCAGCTGATGGTAAATGTCGAAGGCCTGTTGGTCAGGGAAAGCCCGGAGCCCCGATGTCTGTGGCGCTGTAGATGCGCTGCCAATGGCCGGTGAGGAGCAGCAAGAGCTTGACAGGCTGGCACTTTCGGTGTGGGAGCAATCGTCCGACGTTCGTGATTTTTCGGGGTTTTACTTTCAGTGGGTGCCCAGGTTCAGCGAGTGGTAAACGTCGAAGCCCTGTTGGTCAGGGAAAGCTCGGAGCCCCGATGTCTGTGGTGCTGTAGATGCGCTGCCAATGGCCGGTGAGGAGCAGCAAGAGCTTGACTGGCTGGCACTTTTGGTGTGGGAGCAATCGTCCGATGTTTGTGATTATTCGGGGTTTTTTTTTAGTGGGAGCCCAGGTGCAGCTGGTGGTAAATGTCAAAGCCCTGTTGGTCAGGGAAAGCTCGGAGCCCCGATGTCTGTGGTGCTGTAGATGCGCTGCCAATGGCCGGTGAGGAGCAGCAAGAGCTTGACTGGCTGGCACTTTCGGTGTGGGAGCAATCGTCCGACGTTTGTTATTTTTCGGGTTTTTACTTCAGTGGGCGCCCAGGTGCAGCTGGTGGTAAATGTCGAAGCCCTGTTGGTCAGGGAAAGCCCGGAGCCCCGATGTCTGTGGTGCTGTAGATGCGCTGGGAATGGGAGGTGAGTAGCAGCAAGAGCTTGACTGGCTGGCACTTTCGGTGTGGGAGCAATTGTCCGACGTTTGTGATTTTTCGTTTATTTTTTTCAGTGGGCGCCCAGGTGCAGTGGGTGGTAAACGTCGAAGCCCTGTTGGTCAGGGAAAGGTCGGAGCCCCGATATCTGTGATGCTGTAGATGCGCTGGGAATGGCCGGTGAGGAGCAGCAAGAGCTTGACAGGCTGGCACTTTCGGTGTGGGAGTAATCGTCCGATGTTCGTGATTTTTCGTTTATTTTTTCCAGTGGGAGCCCAGGTTTAGCTAGTTGTAAACGTCGAAGCCCTGTTGGTCAGGGAAAGCCCGGAGCCCCGATGTCTGTGGTGCTGTAGATGCGCTGGGAATGGCCGGTGAGGAGCAGCAAGAGCTTGACTGGCTGGCACTTTCGGTGTGGGAGCAATCGTCCGATGTTCGTGATTTTTCGGGATTTTTTTTCAGTGGGAGCCGAAGTGCAGCTGGTGGTAAACGTCGAAGCCCTGTTGGTCAGGGAAAGCCCGGAGCCCCGATGTCTGTGGTGCTGTAGATGCACTTCTAATGGCTGGTGAGGAGCAGCCAGAGCTTGACAGGCTGGCACTTTCGGTGTGGGAGCAATCGTCGGACGTTTGTGATTTTTGGCGATTTTTATTCACTGGGCGCCCAGGTTCAGCTGGTGGTAAACGTCGAAGCCCTGTTCGTCAGGGAAAGCCCAGAGCCCCGATGTCTGTGGTGCTGTAGATGCGCTGCCAATGGCCGGTGAGGAGCAGCAAGAGCTTGTGTTGCTGGCACTTTCGGTGTGGGAGCAATCGTCCGACGTTCGTGATTTTTCGGGGTTTTACTTTCAGTGGGCGCCCAGGTTCAGCTGGTGGTAAATGTCGAAGCCCTGTTCATCAGGGAAAGCCCGGAGCCCCGATGTTTGTGGTGCTGTAGATGCGCTGGGAATGGCTGGTGAGAAGTAGCATGAGCTTGAGTTGCTGGCACTTTCGGTGTGGGAGCAATCGTCTGATGTTCGTGATATTTCGTTTATTTTTTTCAGTGGGCGCCCAGGTTCAGCTGGTGGTAAACTTCTGAGACCTGTTGGTCAGGGAAAGCCCGGAGCCCCGATGTCTGTGGTGTTGTAGATGCGCTGCCAATGGCCGGTGAGGAGCAGCAAGAGCTTGACTGTCTGGCACTTTCGGTGTGGGAGCAATCGTCCGATGTTCATGATTATTCGGTGTTTTTTTTCAGTGGGCGCCCAGGTGCACCTGGTGGTAAATGTCGAAGCCCTGTTGGTCAGGGGAAGCCCGGAGCCCCGATGTCTGTGGTGCTGTAGATGCGCTGCCAATGGCCGGGGAGGAGCAGCAAGAGCTTGACAGGCTGGCACTTTTGGTGTGGGAGCAATCGTCCGAAGTTCGTGATTTTTCATTTATTTTTTTCAGTGGGCGCCCAGGTTCTGCTGGTGGTAAACGTCGAAGCCCTGTTGTTCAGGGGAAGCGGAGAACCCCGATATCTGTGGTGCTGTAGATGCACTGCCAAAGTCCGGTGAGTAGCAGCAAGAGCTTGAGTTGCTGGCACTTTCGGTGTGGGAGCAATCGTCCGACGTTCGTGATTTTTCGGGGTTTTATTTCAGTGGGCGCCCAGGTGCAGCGGGTGGTAAACGTCGAAGCCCTGTTGGTCAGGGAAAGCCCGGAGCCCCGATGTCTGTGGTGCTGTAGATGCGCTGGGAATTGCCGGTGAGGAGCAGCAAGAGCTTGACTGGCTGGCACTTTGGGTGTGGGAGCAATCGTCCGACGTTTGTGATTATTCGGGGTTTTTTTTCAGTGGGAGCCCAGGTGCAGCTGGTGGTAACAGTCAAAGCCCTGTTGGTCAGGGAAAGCCCAGAGCCCCGATGTCTGTGACGCTGTAGATGCGCTTGGAATGGCCGGTGAGGAGCAGCAAGAGCTTGACTGGCTGCTACTTTCGTTGTGGGAGCAATTGTCTGATGTTCGTGATATTTCATTTATTTTTTTCAGTGGGCGCCCAGGTGCAGCTGGTGGTAAATGTCGAAGCCCTGTTGGTCAGGGAAAGCCCGGAGCCCTGATGTCTGTGGTGCTGTAGATGCGCTGCCCATGGCCGGTGAGGAGCAGCAAGAGCTTGTGTTGCGGGCACTTTTGGTGTGGGAGCAATTGTCCGACGTTCGTGATTTTTCGGGGTTCTTTTCAGTGGGAGCCCAGGTGCAGCGGGTGGTAAACGTCGAAGCCCTGATCGTCAGGGAAAGTCCAGAGCCCTGATGTCTGTGGTGCTGTAGATGCGCTGGGAATGGGCGGTGAGGAGCAGCAAGAGCTTGACAGGCTGGCATTTAGGGTGTGGCAGGAATCGTCCAACATTTGTGATTTTTCGGGGTTTTTTTTCAGTGGGCGCCCATGTGCAGCTGGTGGTAAACATCGAAGCCCTGTTGCTCAGGGAAAGCTCGGAGCCCCGATGTCTGTGGTGCTGTAGATGCGCTGCCAATGGCCGGTGAGGAGCAGCAAGAGGTTGACTGGCTGGCACTTTTGGTGTGGGAGCAATCGTCCGACGTTCGTGATTTTTCGGGGTTCTTTTCAGTGGGAGCCCAGGTTCAGCGAGTGGTAAACGTCGAAGGCCTGTTGGTCAGGGAAAGCCCGGAGCCCCGATGTCTGTGGTGCTGTAGATGCGCTGGGAATGGCCGGTGAGGAGCAGCAAGAGCTTGACTGGCTGGCACTTTCGGTGTGGGAGCAAACGTGCGATGTTCGTGATTTTTCGTTTATTTTTTTCAGTGGGCGCCCAGGTTCAGCTGGTGGTAAACGTTGAAGCCCTGTTGTTCAGGGAAAGCGCAGAACCCCGATGTCTGTGGTGCTGTAGATGCACTGCCAAAGTCCGGTGAGTAGCAGCAAGAGCTTGAGTTGCTGGCACTTTCGGTGTGGGAGGAATCGTCCGACGTTCGTGATTTTTCGGGGTTTTATTTCAGTGGGCGCCCAGGTTCAGCTGGTGGTAAACTTCTAAGCCCTGTTGGTCAGGGAAGGCCCGGAGCCCCGATGTCTGTGGTGCTGTAGATGCGCTGGGAATGGCCGGTGTTCAGCAGCTAGAGCTTGACTGGCTGGCACTTTCGGTGTGGGAGCAATCGTCCGACGTTCGTGATTTTTCGGGGTTCTTTTCAGTGGGAGCCGAGGTGCAGCTGGTGGTAAATGTCGAAGCCCTGATGGTCAGGGAAAGCCCGGAGCCCCGATGTCTGTGGTGCTGTAGATGCGCTGGGAATGGCCGGTGTTCAGCAGCTAGAGCTTGACTGGCTGGCACTTTCGGTGTGGGAGCAATCGTCCGACGTTCGTGATTTTTCAGGGTTTTACTTTCAGTGGGCGCCCAGGTTCAGCTGGTGGTAAACGTCGAAGCCCTGTTGGTCAGGGAAAGCCCGGAGCCCCGATGTCTGTGGTGCTGTAGATGCGCTGGGAATGGGCGGTGAGGAGCAGCAAGAGCTTGAGTTGCTGGCACTTTCAGTGTAGGAGCAATCGTCGGACGTTTGTGATTTTTGGGGATTTTTATTCACTGGGCGCCCAGGTTCAGCTGGTGGTAAACGTCGAAGCCCTGTTGGTCAGGGAAAGCCCGGAGCCCCGATGTCTGTGGTGCTGTAGATGCGCTGGGAATGGGCGGTGAGGAGCAGCAAGAGCTTGACTGGCTGGCACTTTTGGTGTGGGAGCAATCGTCCGACGTTCGTGATTCTTCGGGGTTTTACTTTCAGTGGGCGCCCAGGTTCAGCTGGTGGTAAACGTCGAAGCCCTGTTGGTCAGGGAAAGCCCGGAGCCCCGATGTCTGTGGTGCTGTAGATGCGCTGCCAATAGCCGGTGAGGAGCAGCAAGAGCTTGAGTTGCCCACACTTTCAGTGTGGGAGCAATCGTCCGACGTTTTTGATTTTTCAGGGTTTTTTTTCAGTGGGTAACCAGGTGCAGCTGGTGGTAAATGTCGAAGCCCTGTTGGTCAGGGAAAGCCCGGAGCCCCGATGTCTGTGGTGCTGTAGATGCGCTGGGAATGGCCGGTGAGGAGCAGCAAGAGCTTCATAGGCTGGCACTTTTGCTGTGGGAGCAATCGTCCGACGTTCGTGATTTTTCTTTAATTTTTTTCAGTGGGCGCCCAGGTTCAGCGGGTGGTAAACGTTGAAGCCCTGTTGGTCAGGGAAAGCCCGGAGCCGCGATGTCTGTGGTGCTGTAGATGCGCTGGGAATGGCCGGTGAGGAGCAGCAAGAGCTTGACTGTATGGCACTTTCGGTGTGGGTGCAATCGTCCGACGTTCGTGATTTTTGGGGTTTTTTTCAGTGGGCGCCCAGGTGCAGCTGGTGGTAAACGTTGAAGCCCTGTTGGTCAGGGAAAGCTCGGAGCCCCGATGTCTGTGGTGCTGTAGATGCACTGGGAGTGTCCGGGGAGGAGCAGCAAGAGCTTGACTGGCTGGCACTTTCGTTGTGGGAGCAATCGTCCGACGTTTGTGATTTTTCGGGGTTTTATTTCAGTGGGCGCCCAGGTGCAGCTGGTGGTAAACGTTGAAGCCCTGTTGGTCAGGGAAAGCTCGGAGCCCCGATGTCTGTGGTGCTGTAGATGCCCTGCCAATGGGCGGTGAGTAGCAGCAAGAGCTTGAGTTGCTGGCACTTTCGGTGTGGGAGCAATCGTCCGATGTTCATGATTTTTCGTTTATTTTTTTCAGTGGGCGCCCAGGTGCAGCTGGTGGTAAACGTCGAAGCCCTGTTAGTCAGGGAAAGCCCGGAGCCCCGATGTCTGTGGTGCTGTAGATGCGCTGGGAATGGGCGGTGAGGAGCAGCAAGAGCTTGTGTTGCTGGCACTTTCAATGTGGGAGCAATCGTCCGATGTTCCTGATTTTTAGGGGTTTTACTTTCAGTGGGCGCCCAGGTTCAGCTGGTGGTAAACGTCGAAGCCCTGTTGGTCAGGGAAAGCCCGGAGCCCCGATGTCTGTGGTGCTGTAGATGCGCTGCCAATGGCCGGTGAGGAGCAGCAAGAGCTTGACTGGCTGGCACTTTCGGTGTGGGAGCAATCGTCCGACGTTCGTGATTTTTCGGGGTTTTACTTTCAGTGGGCGCCCAGGTTCAGCTGGTGGTAAACGCCGAAGCCCTGTTGGTCAGGGAAAGCCCGGAGCCCCGATGTCTGTGGTGCTGTAGATGCGCTGCCAAGGTCCGGTGAGTAGCAGCAAGAGCTTGAGTTGCTGGCACTTTCGTTGTGGGAGCAATCGTCCGACGTTCGTGATTTTTCGGGGTTTTATTTCAGTGGGGGCCCAGGTTCAGCTGGTGGTAAATGTCGAAGCCCTGATGGTCAGGGAAAGCCCGGAGCCGCGATGTCTGTGGTGCTGTAGATGCGCTGGGAATGGCCGGTGAGGAGCAGCAAGAGCTTGACTGTCTGGCACTTTCGGTGTGGGAGCAATCGTCCGACGTTCGTGATTTTTCGGGGTTTTATTTCAGTGGGCGCCCAGGTGCAGCTGGTGGTAAACGTCGAAGCCCTGTTGGTCAGGGAAAGCCCGGAGCCCCGATGTCTGTGGTGCTGTAGATGTGCTGCCAATGGCCGGTGAGGAGCAGCAAGAGCTTGAGTTGCTGGCACTTTTGGTGTGGGAGCAATCGTCCGACGTTTTTGATTTTTCAGGGTTTTTTTTCATTGGGAACCAGGTTCAGCTGGTGGTAAATGTTGAAGCCCTGTTGGTCAGGGAAAGCCCAGAGCCCCGATGTCTGTGGTGTTGTAGATGCGCTGGGAATGGCCGGTGAGGAGCAGCAAGAGCTTGAGTTGCTGGCACTTTCGGTGTGGGAGCAATCGTCCGATGTTCGTGATTTTTCTTTTATTTTTTTCAGCGGGCGCCCAGGTTCAGCTGGTGGTAAACGTCGAAGCCCTGTTGGTCAGGGAAAGCGCAGAACCCCGATATCTGTGGTGCTGTAGATGCGCTGGGAATGGCCGGTGAGGAGCAGCAAGAGCTTGACTGGCTGGCACTTTCGGTGTGGGAGCAATCGTCCGACGTTCGTGATTTTTCAGGGTTTTTTTTCAGTGGGTAACCAGGTGCAGCTGGTGGTAAACGTCGAAGCCCTGTTGGTCAGGGAAAGCCCAGAGCCCCGATGTCTGTGGTGCTGTAGATGCGCTGGGAATGGGCGGTGAGGAGCAGCAAGAGCTTGAGTTGCTGGCACTTTCGGTGTGGGAGCAATCGTCCGACGTTCGTGATTTTTCGGGGTTTTACATTCAGTGGGCGCCCAGGTTCAGCTGGTGGTAAACGTCGAAGCCCTGTTGGTCAGGGAAAGCCCGGAGCCCCGATGTCTGTGGTGCTGTAGATGAGCTGCCAATGGCCGGTGAGGAGCAGCAAGAGCTTGACTGTCTGGCACTTTCGTTGTGGGAGCAATCGTCCGATGTTCGTGATTTTTCTTTTATTTTTTTCAGCGGGCGCCCAGGTTCAGCTGGTGGTAAGCGTCGAAGCCCTGTTGGTCAGGGAAAGCCCGGAGCCCCGATGTCTGTGGTGCTGTAGATGCGCTGGGAATGGCCGGTGAGGAGCAGCAAGAGCTTGACTGGCTGGCACTTTCAATGTGGGAACAATCGTCCGACGTTCGTGATTTTTCGGGTTTTTTTTCCAGTGGGCGCCCAGGTTCAGCTGGTGGTAAACGTCGAAGCCCTGTTGGTCAGGGAAAGCCCGGAGCCCCGATGTCTGTGGTGCTGTAGATGCGCTGGGAATGGCCGGTGAGGAGCAGAAAGAGCTTGTGTTGCTGGCACTTTCGGTGTGGGAGCAATCGTCCGACGTTTTTGATTTTTCAGGGTTTTTTTTCAGTGGCCAACTAGGTGCAGCTGGTGGTAAATGTCGAAGGCCTGTTGGTCAGGGAAAGCCCAGAGCCGCGATGTCTGTGGTGCTGTAGATGCGCTGCCAAGGTCCGGTGAGGAGCAGCAAGAGCTTGACTGGCTGGCACTTCTGGTGTGGGAGCAATCGTCCGACGTTCGTGATTTTTCGGGGTTTTTTTCAGTGGGCACCCAGGTGCAGCTGGTGGTAAACGTCGAAGCCCTGTTGGTCAGGGAAAGCCCGGAGCCCCGATGTCTGTGGTGCTGTAGATGCACTGCCAAAGTCCGGTGAGGAGCAGCAAGAGCTTGACTGGCTGGCACTTTGGGTGTGGGAGCAATCGTCCGACGTTCGTGATTTTTGGGGGTTTTATTTCAGTGGGTGACCAGGTGCAGCTGGTGGTAAATGTCGAAGCCCTGTTGGTCAGGGAAAGCCCGGAGCCCCGATGTCTGTGGTGCTGTAGTTGCGCTGCCAATGGCCGGTGAGGAGCAGCAAGAGCTTGAGTTGCTGGCACTTTCGGTGTGGGAGCAATCGTCCGACGTTTGTGATTTTTCAGGGTTTTTTTTCAGTGTGTAACCAGGTGCAGCTGGTGGTAAATGTCGAAGCCCTGTTGGTCAGGGAAAGCCCGGAGCCGCTATGTCTGTGGTGCTGTAGATGCGCTGGGAATGGCCGGTGAGGAGCAGCAAGAGCTTGATTTGCTGGCACTTTCGGTGTGGGAGCAATCGTGCGATGTTCGTGATTTTTCGTTTATTTTTTTCAGTGGGCGCCCAGGTGCAGCTGGTGGTAAACGTTGAAGCCCTGTTGTTCAGGGAAAGCCCGGAGCCCCGATGTCTGTGGTGCTGTAGATGCACTGCCAAAGTCCGGTGAGTACCAGCAAGAGCTTGAGTTGCTGGCACTTTCGGTGTGGGAGGAATCGTCCGACGTTCGTGATTTTTCGGGGTTTTACTTTCAGTGGGCGCCCAGGTGCAGCTGATGGTAAATGTCGAAGCCCTGTTCATCAGGGAAAGCCCGGAGCCCCGATGTCTGTGGTGCTGTAGATGGGCTGGCAATGGCCGGTAAGGAGCAGCAAGAGCTTGACTGGCTGGCACTTTCGGTGTGCGAGCAATCGTCCGACGTTCGTGATTCTTCGGGGTTTTACTTTCAGTGGGCGCCCAGGTGCAGCTGGTGGTAAACGTCGAAGCCCTGTTGGTCAAAGAAAGCCCGGAGCCCCGATGTCTGTGGTGCTGTAGATGCGCTGCCAATGGGCGGTGAGGAGCAGCAAGAGCTTGACTGGCTGGCACTTTCGTTGTGGGAGCAATCGTCCGACGTTCGTGATTTTTCGGGGTTTTATTTCAGTGGGCGCCCAGGTGCAGCTGGTGGTAAATGTCGAAGCCCTGTTGGTCAGGGAAAGCCCGGAGCCCCGATGTCTGTGGTGCTGTAGATGCGCTGGGAATGGCCGGTGAGGAGCAGCAAGAGCTTGACTGGCTGGCACTTTCGGTGTGGGAGCAATCGTCCGACGTTTGTGATTTTTCGTTTATTTTTTTCAGTGGGCGCCCAGGTGCAGCGGGTGGTAAACGTCGAAGCCCAGTTGGTCAGGGAAAGCCCGGAGCCCCGATGTCTGTGGTGCTGTAGATGCGCCTCCAATGGCCGGTGAGGAGCAGCAAGAGCTTGACTGGCTGGCACTTTCAGTGTGGGATCAATCGTCCGACGTTTTTGATTTTTCAGGGTTTTTTTTCAGTGGCCAACTAGGTGCAGCTGGTGGTAAACGTCAAAGCCCTGTTGGTCAGGGAAAGCCCGGAGCCCCGATGTCTGTGGTGCTGTAGATGCGCTGGGAATGGCCGGTGAGGAGCAGCAAGAGCTTGACTGGCTGGCACTTTGGGTGTGGGAGCAATCGTCCGACGTTTGTGATTATTCGGGGTTTTTTTTCAGTGGGAGCCCAGGTGCAGCTGGTGGTAACAGTCAAAGCCCTGTTGGTCAGGGAAAGCCCAGAGCCCCGATGTCTGTGACGCTGTAGATGCGCTTGGAATGGCCGGTGAGGAGCAGCAAGAGCTTGACTGGCTGCTACTTTCGTTGTGGGAGCAATTGTCTGATGTTCGTGATATTTCATTTATTTTTTTCAGTGGGCGCCCAGGTGCAGCTGGTGGTAAATGTCGAAGCCCTGTTGGTCAGGGAAAGCCCGGAGCCCTGATGTCTGTGGTGCTGTAGATGCGCTGCCCATGGCCGGTGAGGAGCAGCAAGAGCTTGTGTTGCGGGCACTTTTGGTGTGGGAGCAATTGTCCGACGTTCGTGATTTTTCGGGGTTCTTTTCAGTGGGAGCCCAGGTGCAGCGGGTGGTAAACGTCGAAGCCCTGATCGTCAGGGAAAGTCCAGAGCCCTGATGTCTGTGGTGCTGTAGATGCGCTGGGAATGGGCGGTGAGGAGCAGCAAGAGCTTGACAGGCTGGCATTTAGGGTGTGGCAGGAATCGTCCAACATTTGTGATTTTTCGGGGTTTTTTTTCAGTGGGCGCCCATGTGCAGCTGGTGGTAAACATCGAAGCCCTGTTGCTCAGGGAAAGCTCGGAGCCCCGATGTCTGTGGTGCTGTAGATGCGCTGCCAATGGCCGGTGAGGAGCAGCAAGAGGTTGACTGGCTGGCACTTTTGGTGTGGGAGCAATCGTCCGACGTTCGTGATTTTTCGGGGTTCTTTTCAGTGGGAGCCCAGGTTCAGCGAGTGGTAAACGTCGAAGGCCTGTTGGTCAGGGAAAGCCCGGAGCCCCGATGTCTGTGGTGCTGTAGATGCGCTGGGAATGGCCGGTGAGGAGCAGCAAGAGCTTGACTGGCTGGCACTTTCGGTGTGGGAGCAAACGTGCGATGTTCGTGATTTTTCGTTTATTTTTTTCAGTGGGCGCCCAGGTTCAGCTGGTGGTAAACGTTGAAGCCCTGTTGTTCAGGGAAAGCGCAGAACCCCGATGTCTGTGGTGCTGTAGATGCACTGCCAAAGTCCGGTGAGTAGCAGCAAGAGCTTGAGTTGCTGGCACTTTCGGTGTGGGAGGAATCGTCCGACGTTCGTGATTTTTCGGGGTTTTATTTCAGTGGGCGCCCAGGTTCAGCTGGTGGTAAACTTCTAAGCCCTGTTGGTCAGGGAAGGCCCGGAGCCCCGATGTCTGTGGTGCTGTAGATGCGCTGGGAATGGCCGGTGTTCAGCAGCTAGAGCTTGACTGGCTGGCACTTTCGGTGTGGGAGCAATCGTCCGACGTTCGTGATTTTTCGGGGTTCTTTTCAGTGGGAGCCGAGGTGCAGCTGGTGGTAAATGTCGAAGCCCTGATGGTCAGGGAAAGCCCGGAGCCCCGATGTCTGTGGTGCTGTAGATGCGCTGGGAATGGCCGGTGTTCAGCAGCTAGAGCTTGACTGGCTGGCACTTTCGGTGTGGGAGCAATCGTCCGACGTTCGTGATTTTTCAGGGTTTTACTTTCAGTGGGCGCCCAGGTTCAGCTGGTGGTAAACGTCGAAGCCCTGTTGGTCAGGGAAAGCCCGGAGCCCCGATGTCTGTGGTGCTGTAGATGCGCTGGGAATGGGCGGTGAGGAGCAGCAAGAGCTTGAGTTGCTGGCACTTTCAGTGTAGGAGCAATCGTCGGACGTTTGTGATTTTTGGGGATTTTTATTCACTGGGCGCCCAGGTTCAGCTGGTGGTAAACGTCGAAGCCCTGTTGGTCAGGGAAAGCCCGGAGCCCCGATGTCTGTGGTGCTGTAGATGCGCTGGGAATGGGCGGTGAGGAGCAGCAAGAGCTTGACTGGCTGGCACTTTTGGTGTGGGAGCAATCGTCCGACGTTCGTGATTCTTCGGGGTTTTACTTTCAGTGGGCGCCCAGGTTCAGCTGGTGGTAAACGTCGAAGCCCTGTTGGTCAGGGAAAGCCCGGAGCCCCGATGTCTGTGGTGCTGTAGATGCGCTGCCAATAGCCGGTGAGGAGCAGCAAGAGCTTGAGTTGCCCACACTTTCAGTGTGGGAGCAATCGTCCGACGTTTTTGATTTTTCAGGGTTTTTTTTCAGTGGGTAACCAGGTGCAGCTGGTGGTAAATGTCGAAGCCCTGTTGGTCAGGGAAAGCCCGGAGCCCCGATGTCTGTGGTGCTGTAGATGCGCTGGGAATGGCCGGTGAGGAGCAGCAAGAGCTTCATAGGCTGGCACTTTTGCTGTGGGAGCAATCGTCCGACGTTCGTGATTTTTCTTTAATTTTTTTCAGTGGGCGCCCAGGTTCAGCGGGTGGTAAACGTTGAAGCCCTGTTGGTCAGGGAAAGCCCGGAGCCGCGATGTCTGTGGTGCTGTAGATGCGCTGGGAATGGCCGGTGAGGAGCAGCAAGAGCTTGACTGTATGGCACTTTCGGTGTGGGTGCAATCGTCCGACGTTCGTGATTTTTGGGGTTTTTTTCAGTGGGCGCCCAGGTGCAGCTGGTGGTAAACGTTGAAGCCCTGTTGGTCAGGGAAAGCTCGGAGCCCCGATGTCTGTGGTGCTGTAGATGCACTGGGAGTGTCCGGGGAGGAGCAGCAAGAGCTTGACTGGCTGGCACTTTCGTTGTGGGAGCAATCGTCCGACGTTTGTGATTTTTCGGGGTTTTATTTCAGTGGGCGCCCAGGTGCAGCTGGTGGTAAACGTTGAAGCCCTGTTGGTCAGGGAAAGCTCGGAGCCCCGATGTCTGTGGTGCTGTAGATGCCCTGCCAATGGGCGGTGAGTAGCAGCAAGAGCTTGAGTTGCTGGCACTTTCAGTGTGGGAGCAATCGTCCGATGTTCATGATTTTTCGTTTATTTTTTTCAGTGGGCGCCCAGGTGCAGCTGGTGGTAAACGTCGAAGCCCTGTTAGTCAGGGAAAGCCCGGAGCCCCGATGTCTGTGGTGCTGTAGATGCGCTGGGAATGGGCGGTGAGGAGCAGCAAGAGCTTGTGTTGCTGGCACTTTCAATGTGGGAGCAATCGTCCGATGTTCCTGATTTTTAGGGGTTTTACTTTCAGTGGGCGCCCAGGTTCAGCTGGTGGTAAACGTCGAAGCCCTGTTGGTCAGGGAAAGCCCGGAGCCCCGATGTCTGTGGTGCTGTAGATGCGCTGCCAATGGCCGGTGAGGAGCAGCAAGAGCTTGACTGGCTGGCACTTTCGGTGTGGGAGCAATCGTCCGACGTTCGTGATTTTTCGGGGTTTTACTTTCAGTGGGCGCCCAGGTTCAGCTGGTGGTAAACGCCGAAGCCCTGTTGGTCAGGGAAAGCCCGGAGCCCCGATGTCTGTGGTGCTGTAGATGCGCTGCCAAGGTCCGGTGAGTAGCAGCAAGAGCTTGAGTTGCTGGCACTTTCGTTGTGGGAGCAATCGTCCGACGTTCGTGATTTTTCGGGGTTTTATTTCAGTGGGGGCCCAGGTTCAGCTGGTGGTAAATGTCGAAGCCCTGATGGTCAGGGAAAGCCCGGAGCCGCGATGTCTGTGGTGCTGTAGATGCGCTGGGAATGGCCGGTGAGGAGCAGCAAGAGCTTGACTGTCTGGCACTTTCGGTGTGGGAGCAATCGTCCGACGTTCGTGATTTTTCGGGGTTTTATTTCAGTGGGCGCCCAGGTGCAGCTGGTGGTAAACGTCGAAGCCCTGTTGGTCAGGGAAAGCCCGGAGCCCCGATGTCTGTGGTGCTGAAGATGTGCTGCCAATGGCCGGTGAGGAGCAGCAAGAGCTTGAGTTGCTGGCACTTTTGGTGTGGGAGCAATCGTCCGACGTTTTTGATTTTTCAGGGTTTTTTTTCATTGGGAACCAGGTTCAGCTGGTGGTAAATGTTGAAGCCCTGTTGGTCAGGGAAAGCCCAGAGCCCCGATGTCTGTGGTGTTGTAGATGCGCTGGGAATGGCCGGTGAGGAGCAGCAAGAGCTTGAGTTGCTGGCACTTTCGGTGTGGGAGCAATCGTCCGATGTTCGTGATTTTTCTTTTATTTTTTTCAGCGGGCGCCCAGGTTCAGCTGGTGGTAAACGTCGAAGCCCTGTTGGTCAGGGAAAGCGCAGAACCCCGATATCTGTGGTGCTGTAGATGCGCTGGGAATGGCCGGTGAGGAGCAGCAAGAGCTTGACTGGCTGGCACTTTCGGTGTGGGAGCAATCGTCCGACGTTCGTGATTTTTCAGGGTTTTTTTTCAGTGGGTAACCAGGTGCAGCTGGTGGTAAACGTCGAAGCCCTGTTGGTCAGGGAAAGCCCAGAGCCCCGATGTCTGTGGTGCTGTAGATGCGCTGGGAATGGGCGGTGAGGAGCAGCAAGAGCTTGAGTTGCTGGCACTTTCGGTGTGGGAGCAATCGTCCGACGTTCGTGATTTTTCGGGGTTTTACATTCAGTGGGCGCCCAGGTTCAGCTGGTGGTAAACGTCGAAGCCCTGTTGGTCAGGGAAAGCCCGGAGCCCCGATGTCTGTGGTGCTGTAGATGAGCTGCCAATGGCCGGTGAGGAGCAGCAAGAGCTTGACTGTCTGGCACTTTCGTTGTGGGAGCAATCGTCCGATGTTCGTGATTTTTCTTTTATTTTTTTCAGCGGGCGCCCAGGTTCAGCTGGTGGTAAGCGTCGAAGCCCTGTTGGTCAGGGAAAGCCCGGAGCCCCGATGTCTGTGGTGCTGTAGATGCGCTGGGAATGGCCGGTGAGGAGCAGCAAGAGCTTGACTGGCTGGCACTTTCAATGTGGGAACAATCGTCCGACGTTCGTGATTTTTCGGGTTTTTTTTCCAGTGGGCGCCCAGGTTCAGCTGGTGGTAAACGTCGAAGCCCTGTTGGTCAGGGAAAGCCCGGAGCCCCGATGTCTGTGGTGCTGTAGATGCGCTGGGAATGGCCGGTGAGGAGCAGAAAGAGCTTGTGTTGCTGGCACTTTCGGTGTGGGAGCAATCGTCCGACGTTCGTGATTTTTCGGGGTTCTTTTCAGTGGGAGCCCAGGTGCAGCGAGTGGTAAACGTCGAAGCCCTGTTGGTCAGGGAAAGCCCGGAGCTCCGATGTCTGTGGTGCTGTAGATGCACTGCCAAAGTCCGGTGAGGAGCAGCAAGAGCTTGACTGGCTGGCACTTTCGGTGTTGGATCAATTGTCCGACGTTTTTGATTTTTCAGGGTTTTTTTTCAGTGGCCAACTAGGTGCAGCTGGTGGTAAATGTCGAAGGCCTGTTGGTCAGGGAAAGCCCAGAGCCGCGATGTCTGTGGTGCTGTAGATGCGCTGCCAAGGTCCGGTGAGGAGCAGCAAGAGCTTGACTGGCTGGCACTTCTGGTGTGGGAGCAATCGTCCGACGTTCGTGATTTTTCGGGGTTTTTTTCAGTGGGCACCCAGGTGCAGCTGGTGGTAAACGTCGAAGCCCTGTTGGTCAGGGAAAGCCCGGAGCCCCGATGTCTGTGGTGCTGTAGATGCGCTGCCAATGGGCGGTGAGGAGCAGCAAGACCTTGACAGGCTGGCACTTTCGTTGTGGGAGCAATCGTCCGACGTTCGTGATTTTTCGGGGTTTTATTTCAGTGGGCGCCCAGGTGCAGCTGGTGGTAAATGTCGAAGCCCTGTTGGTCAGGGAAAGCCCGGAGCCCCGATGTCTGTGGTGCTGTAGATGCGCTGGGAATGGCCGGTGAGGAGCAGCAAGAGCTTGACTGGCTGGCACTTTCGGTGTGGGAGCAATCGTCCGACGTTTGTGATTTTTCGTTTATTTTTTTCAGTGGGCGCCCAGGTGCAGCGGGTGGTAAACGTCGAAGCCCAGTTGGTCAGGGAAAGCCCGGAGCCCCGATGTCTGTGGTGCTGTAGATGCGCCTCCAATGGCCGGTGAGGAGCAGCAAGAGCTTGACTGGCTGGCACTTTCAGTGTGGGATCAATCGTCCGACGTTTTTGATTTTTCAGGGTTTTTTTTCAGTGGCCAACTAGGTGCAGCTGGTGGTAAACGTCAAAGCCCTGTTGGTCAGGGAAAGCCCGGAGCCCCGATGTCTGTGGTGCTGTAGATGCGCTGGGAATGGCCGGTGAGGAGCAGCAAGAGCTTGACTGGCTGGCACTTTCAGTGTGGGATCAGTAGTCCGACGTTTGTGATTTTTCGGGGTTTTTTTCAGTGGGCGCCCAGGTGCAGCTGGTGGTAAACGTCGAAGCCCTGTTGGTCAGGGAAAGCCCGGAGCCCCGATGTCTGTGGTGCTGTAGATGCGCTGGGAATGGGCGGTGAGGAGCAGCAAGAGCTTGACTGGCTGGCACTTTGGGTGTGGGAGCAATCGTCCGATGTTCGTGATTTTTCGGGGTTTTATTTCAGTGGGCGCCCAGGTTCAGCTGGTGGTAAACTTCTAAGCCCTGTTGGTCAGGGAAAGCCCGGAGCCCCGATGTCTGTGGTGCCGTAGATGCACTGCCACTGTCCGGTGAGGAGCAGCAAGAGCTTGACAGGCTGGCACTTTTGGTGTGGGAGCAATAGTCCGACGTTAGTCATTTTTCAGGGTTTTTTTTCAGTGGGCAACTAGGTGCAGCTGGTGGTAAATGTCGAAGCCCTGTTGGTCAGGGAAAGCCCGGAGCCCCGGTGTCTGTGGTGCTGTAGATGCGCTGGGAATGGCCGGTGAGTAGCAGCAAGAGCTTGACAGGCTGGCATTTAAGGTGTGGCAGGAATCGTCCGACATTTGTGATTTCTGGGTTTTTTTTTTCAGGGGGCACCCAGGTGCAGCTGGTGGTAAATGTCGAAGCCCGGTTCGTCAGGGAAAGCCCAGAGCCGCGATGTCTTTGGTGCTGTAGATGCGCTGGGAATGGGCGGTGAGGAGCAGCAAGAGCTTGACTGGCTGGCACTTTTGGTGTGGGAGGAATCGTCCGACGTTCGTGATTTTTCGGGGTTTTATTTCAGTGGGCGCCCAGGTGCAGCTGGTGGTAAACGTCGAAGCCCTGTTGGTCAGGGAAAGCCCGGAGCCCCGATGTCTGTGGTGCTGTAGATGCGCTGCCAATGGCCGGTGAGGAGCAGCAAGAGCTTGAGTTGCTGGCACTTTTGGTGTGGGAGCAATCGTCCGACGTTCGTGATTTTTTGGGGTTTTATTTCAGTGGGCGCCCAGGTGCAGCTGGTGGTAAATGTCGAAGCCCTGTTGGTCAGGGAAAGCTCGGAGCCCCGATACCTGTGGTGCTGTAGATGCGCTGGGAATGGACGGTGAGGAGCAGCAAGAGCTTGACAGGCTGGCATTTAAGGTGTGGCAGGAATCGTCTGACATTTGTGATTTTTGGGGTTTTTTTTTCAGGGGGCACCCAGGTGCAGCTGGTGGTAAACGTCGAAGCCCTGTTGTTCAGGGAAAGCGCAGAACCCCGATGTCTGTGGTGCTGTAGATGCGCTGGGAATGGGCGGTGAGGAGCAGCAAGAGGTTGACAGGCTGGCATTTAAGGTGTGGCAGGAATCGTCCGACATTTGTGATTGTTGGGGTTTTTTTTTCAGGGTGCACCCATGTGCAGCTGGTGGTAAATGTCGAAAGCCTGTTGGTCAGGGAAAGCCCGGAGCCCCGATGTCTGTGGTGCTGTAGATGGGCTGGCAATGGCCGGTGAGGAGCAGCAAGAGCTTGACTGGCTGGCACTTTCGGTGTGGGAGCAATCGTCCGACGTTTGTGATTTTTCGTTTATTTTTTTCAGTGGGCGCCCAGGTGCAGCGGGTGGTAAACGTCGAAGCCCTGTTGGTCAGGGAAAGCCCGGAGCCCCGATGTCTGTGGTGCTGTAGATGCGCTGGGAATGGCCGGTGAGGAGCAGCAAGAGCTTGACTGGCTGGCACTTTCGGTGTGGGATCAATTGTCCGACGTTTTTGATTTTTCAGGGTTTTTTTTCAGTGGCCAACTAGGTGCAGCTGGTGGTAAATGTCGAAGTCGTGTTGGTCAGGGAAAGCCCAGAGCCGCGATGTCTGTGGTGCTGTAGATGCGCTGCCAATGGCCGGTGAGGAGCAGCAAGAGCTTCAGTTGCTGGCACTTTCAGTGTGGGAGCAATCGTCTGACGTTTTTGATTTTTCAGGGTTTTTTTTCAGGGGGTAACCAGGTGCAGCTGGTGGTAAATGTCGAAGCCCTGTTGGTGAGGGAAAGCCCGGAGCCGCGATGTCTGTGGTGCTGTAGATGCGCTGGGAATGGGCGGTGAGGAGCAGCAAGAGCTTGAGTTGCTGGCACTTTCGGTGTGGGAGCAATCGTCCGATGTTCGTGATTTTTAGTTTATTTTTTTCAGTGTGCGCCCAGGTTCAGCTGGTGGTAAACGTCGAAGCCCTGTTGGTCAGGGAAAGCCCAGAGCCCCGATGTCTGTGGTGCTGTAGATGCCCTGCCAATGGCCGGTGAGTAGCAGCAAGAGCTTGAGTTGCTTGCAGTTTCGGTGTGGGAGCAATCGTCCGATATTCATGATTTTTCGTTTATTTTTTTCAGTGGGCGCGCAGGTGCAGCTGGTGGTAAACGTCGAAGCCCTGTTCGTCAGGGAAAGCCCGGAGCCCCGATGTCTGTGGTGCTGTAGATGCACTGCCAAAGTCCGGTGAGTAGCAGCAAGAGCTTGACTGGCTGGCACTTTCGTTGTGGGAGCAATCGTCCGACGTTCGTGATTTTTGCGGTTTTTTTTTCAGTGGGCGCCCAGGTGCAGCTGGTGGTAAACGTCGAAGCCCTGTTCGTCAGGGAAATTCCAGAGCCCTGATGTCTGTGGTGCTATAGATGCGCTGGGAATGTCCGGTGAGTAGCAGCAAGAGCTTGACAGGCTGGCATTTAAGGTGTGGCAGGAATCGTCCGACATTTGTGATTGTTGGAGTTTTTTTTTCAGGCGGCACCCAGGTGCAGCTGGTGGTAAACGTCGAAGCCCTGTTGGTCAGGGAAAGCCCGGAGCCCCGATGTCTGTGGTGCTGTAGATGCGCTGGGAATGGCCGGTGAGGAGCAGCAAGAGCTTGACTGGCTGGCACTTTCAATGTGGGAACAATCGTCCGACGTTCGTGATTTTTTGGGTTTTTTTTCCAGTGGGCGCCCAGGTTCAGCTGGTGGTAAACTTCGAAGCCCTGTTCGTCAGGGAATGCCCGGAGCCCCGATGTCTGTGGTGCTGTAGATGCGCTGGGAATGGCCGGTGAGGAGCAGCAAGAGATTGTGTTGCTGGCAATTTCGGTTTGGGTGCAATCGTCCGACGTTCGTGATTTTTCGGGGTTTTTTTCAGTGGGAGCCCAGGTGCAGCGAGTGGTAAACGTCGAAGCCCTGATGGTCAGGGAAAGCCCGGAGCTCCGATGTCTGTGGTGCTGTAGATGAGCTGCCAGTGGCCGGTGAGGAACAGCAAGAGCTTGACTGGCTGGCACTTTCGGTGTGGGATCAATTGTCCGACGTTTTTGATTTTTCAGGGTTTTTTTTCAGTGGCCAACTAGGTGCAGCTGGTGGTAAATGTCGAAGTCCTGTTGGTCAGGGAAAGCCCAGAGCCGCGATGTCTGTGGTGCTGTAGATGCGCTGCCAATGGCCGGTGAGGAGCAGCAAGAGCTTCAGTTGCTGGCACTTTCAGTGTGGGATCAATCGTCCGACGTTTTTAATTTTTCAGGGTTTTTTTTCAGTGGTCAACCAGGTGCAGCGGGTGGTAAATGTCGAAGCCCTGTTGGTCAGGGAAAGCCCGGAGCCCCGATGTCTGTGGTGCTGTAGATGCGCTACCAATGGGCGGTGAGTAGCAGCAAGAGCTTGACTGGCTGGCACTTTCGCTGTGGGACCAATCGTCCGACGTTTGTTATTTTTCGTTTATTTTTTTCAGTGGGCGCCCAGGTGCACCTGGTGGTAAATGTCGAAGCCCAGTTGGTCAGGGAAAGCCCGGAGCCCCGATGTCTGTGGTGCTGTAGATGCACTGCCAAAGTCCGGTGAGTAGCAGCAGGAACTTGAGTTGCTGGCACTTTCGCTGTGGGAATAATCGTCCGACGTTCGTGATTCTTCGGGGTTTTACTTTCAGTGGGCGCCCAGGTTCTGCTGGTGGTAAACTTCTAAGCCCTGTTGGTCAGGGAAAGCCCGGAGCCCCGATGTCTGTGGGGCTGTAGATGCGCTGGCAATGGCCCATGAGGAGTATCAGTAGCGTGACCCGATGACAATTAAGGTGTGGGAGCAATCGTCCGACATTTGTGATTTTTGGGGATTTTTTTTAGGTGGGCGCCCAGGTGCAGCTGGTGGTAAACGTCGAAGCCCTGTTGGTCAGGGAAAGCCCGGAGCCCCGGTGTCGGTGGTGCTGTAGATGCGCTGGGAATGGCCGGTGAGGAGCAGCAAGAGCTTGACTGGCTGGCACTTTTGGTGTGGGAGCAATCGTCCGACGTTTGTGATTTTTCATTTATTTTTTTCAGTGGGCGCCCAGGTGCAGCTGGTGGTAAACGTCGAAGCCCTGTTGTTCAGGGAAAGCGGAGAACCCCGATGTCTGTGGTGCTGTAGATGCACTGCCAAAGTCCGGTGAGTAGCAGCAAGAGCTTGAGTTGCTGGCACTTTCGGTGTGGGAGCAATTGTCCGACGTTTGTGATTTTTCGGGGTTTTATTTCAGTGGGCGCCCAGGTGCAGCGGGTGGTAAACGTCGAAGCCCTGTTGGTCAGGGAAAGCGTAGAGCCCCGATGTCTGTGGTGCTGTAGATGCGCTGGGAATGGCCGGTGAGGAGCAGCAAGAGCTTGACTGGCTGGCACTTTGGGTGTGGGAGCAATCGTCCGACGTTTGTGATTATTCGGGGTTTTTTTTCAGTGGGAGCCCAGGTGCAGCTGGTGGTAACAGTCAAAGCCCTGTTGGTCAGGGAAAGCCCGGAGCCCCGATGTCTGTGGCGCTGTAGATGCGCTGCCCATGGCCGCTGAGGAGCAGCAAGAGCTTGTGTTGCTGGCACTTTTGGTGTGGGAGCAATTGTCCGACGTTCGTGATTTTTCGGGGTTCTTTTCAGTGGGCGCCCAGGTTCAGCTGGTGGTAAACGTCGAAGCCCTGATCGTCAGGGAAAGTCCAGAGCCCTGATGTCTCTGGTGCTGTAGATGCGCTGGGAATGGGCGGTGAGGAGCAGCAAGAGCTTGACAGGCTGGCATTTAAGGTGTGGCAGGAATCGTCCAACGTTTGTGATTTTTCGGGGTTTTTTTTCAGTGGGCGCCCAGGTGCAGCTGGTGGTAAACATCGAAGCCCTGTTGGTCAGAGAAAGCCCGGAGCCCCGATGTCTGTGGTGCTGTAGATGCACTGCCAATGTCCGGTGAGTAGCAGCAGGAGCTTTAGTTGCTGGCACTTTCGGTGTGGGAGTAATCGTCCGACGTTCGTGATTTTTCGGGGTTTTTTTTCAGTGGGAGCGCAGGTGCACCTGGTGGTAAACGTCGAAGCCCTGTTGGTCAGGGAAAGCCCGGAGCCGCGATGTCTGTGGTGCTGTAGATGCACTGCCAAAGTCCGGTGAGAAGCAGCATGAGCTTGAGTTGCTGGCACTTTCGGTGTGGGAGCAATCGTCTGATGTTCGTGATATTTCGTTATTTTTTTCAGTGGGCGCCCAGGTGCAGCTGATGGTAAACGTCGAAGGCCTGTTGGTCAGGGAAAGCCCGGAGCCCCGATGTCTGTGGTGCTGTACATGCGCTGCCAATGGCCGGTGAGCAGCAGCAAGAGCTTGACTGGCTGGCACTTTCGGTGTGGGAGCAATCGTCCGTCGTTTTTAATTTTTCAGGGTTTTTTTTCAGTGGGCGCCCAGGTTCAGCTGGTGGTAAACTTCTGAGCCCTGTTGGTCAGGGAAAGCCCGGAGCCCCGATGTCTGTGGTGCTGTAGATGCGCTGCCAATGGCCGGTGAGGAGCAGCAAGAGCTTGACAGGCTGGCACTTTCGGTGTGGGAGTGTCCTGGGTTTGGCTAGGATAGAGTTAATATTTACCTGAGCTGGGTGGAGAACTGAAGCTGGTAGCCCCTATGGCTGGGATAGTTCAATAATTAGCTAACAGCTGGGGTTAATTTACCCAAATTAGCCAAAGGGCTATTCCATCCCATCTGACATCATGCTCAGTATGTAAGTGAGGAGGGTGCTGAAGGGAGGCCCTTGCTAGTTGGAAGAGACTGGATGTGGAGTTCTGTTGTGAGTTATTGTACTGTATTTGTGTTCCATCACTGTCTTGTTTTCTTCTGTCATTACTGTTAAATTTACTTTTTGTTCAATCTCAACCCGCGTGTTTGGTTTTTTTTTTCCCTGGTTTTTTTTTGTTTGTCAAATCTCCTCCTATTCTCTCAGAGAGTGGGGGGAGTGAGAGAGAGACTGCGTAGTCTGGTCCGCGTTGGGGCTGAACTACGACAGTTATTTTGGCGCCCAACGTGGGGCTCGAGGAATTTGAGGTAAGGATTGAGTTTAATTGGGAGCAGTAACGGGCAAAACAGGGACTGAACTTGACAAAAGAGCAAAATGATTATGGGGAATTTATGTTCTGATTGTGGTGAAGGGATAAGTGGTGAATTGTTTGTTAATTGTCTACCCACTGTTGGTGTTGTGAGGATATTATTTTGATTTTGGTGCGGGGAATTCTATTTTCTTCTGTTGATGTGTGTGTATTTTATTTATAATACTTAAATACGTAATTCGCAGAGGCGAGGGGTGGAATGTTCTGGTTTTGTTAGTGAGGGGGGGCCTAAGGTGGCAGCTTCTGTAGGAAACTGCTAGAAGTCGCTCCCCTTTGTTCAGTGGACTCGGCCGGGCCTAGGGCGGACCCGCTGCTGGCCAAGGCCAAGCCAATTGGTAGCAGAATGTCCCCTGATAACGCCTCTGCGATAACGTATTTAAATAGGGGAAAACAGGAAAAAGAGGGAGGAGAAGATGTGAAGCAGCTGAGCGGGGGGCAGAGAGGGGGAAGCGCGAGCCTCGTGGGCCTTGCAGGCCTCACCCTCTGGCCTCCCGCCGGGCAGCCGACTGGGCCCAACTCGGCCCGGCCTGGCTGCAAGAAGTGGAGAGGAGATGAGAAGTGAATAAGATGTAAAAAGGATCCTGAGAGGCGTCTGCCAGCCTGTTGTGAGGAACGGCTGCAGACGCCAAGGTCAGTGAAGGAGGAGGGGGAGGAGTAATGCGGCTCCTGGCCAAGATTCCTCTGCAACTCGTGGTGACGACCATGGTGGAGCAGGTTGTCCCCCTGCAGCCCATGGAGGTCCACGGAGGGGCAGAGATCCACCTGCAGCCCGTGGAGGACCCCACGCCGGAGCAGGTGGAGGCCTGAAGGAGGCTGTGCCCCGTGGAGGGCCCGCTGGGACAGCTGCTCTAGAGGGACTGCACCCCGTGGAAGAGATGACCCACGCCGGAGCAGTTTCACGAAGGACTGTGGCCCGTGGGAGGGACCCCACGCTGGAGCAGAGGAGGAATGCGAGGAGGTCTTCCCCCGACGATGATACAGAGGCGTAAAACAACGCGTGATGAACTGACAGCGACCCCCATTCCCTTTTCCAACCCCCCGTGCCGCTCGGGAGGGGAAGGTAGGAGAGATAATGTTAAGCCCGGGAAGAGGGAGGGGTGGGGGGAGGTTATCTTGTTCCCTGTCTCATTCTCCTGCTAATTTTAGAAATAAATGAATAGTTTTCCCCAAGTCGAGTCTGTTTTGCCCGTGACGGTAACTTTAAGGATTTCTCCCCGTCCTTATCTCAAACCTTGAGCCGTTTTTCTTATATAATCTCCTCGTATTCTCTCGGAAGGTGGGGGGAACGAGAGACAGACTGCGTAGTCTGGTCTGATCGGGGCTGAAGTACGACAGGGAGCAATCGTCGGACGTTTGTGATTTCTGGGGATTTTTTTTCAGTGGACGCCCAGGTTCAGCGGGTGGTAAATCTCGAAGCCCTGTTGGTCAGGAAAATCCCGGAGCCCCGATATCTGTGGTGCTGTAGATGCGCTGGGAATGGGCGGTGAGGAGCAGCAAGAGCTTGACTGGCTGGCACTTTCGGTGTGGGAGCAATCGTCTGATGTTCGTGATTTTTCTGGGTTTTTTCCAGTGGGCACCCAGGTGCAGCGGGTGGTAAATGTCGAAGCCGTGTTGGTCAGTGAAAGCCCGGAGCCCCGATGTCTGTGGTGCTGTAGATGCACTGGGAATGGCCGGTGAGGAGCAGCAAGAGCTTGACAGGCTGGCACTTTCAGTGTGGGAGCAATCGTGCGACGTTTGTGATTTTTCGGGGTTCTTTTCAGTGGGAGCACAGGTTCAGCAAGTGGTAATCGTCGAAGCCCTGTTGGTGAGGGAAAGCCCGGAGCCCCGATGTCTGTGGTGCTGTAGATGCACTGCCACTGTCCGGTGAGGAACAGCAAGAGCTTGACTGGCTGGCACTTTCGGTGTGGGATCAATCGTCCGACGTTTTTGATTTTTCAGGGTTTTTTTTCAGTGCGTAACCAGGTGCAGCTGGTGGTAAACGTCGAAGCCCTGTTGGTCAGGGAAAGCCTGGAGCCGCGATGTCTGTGGTGCTGTAGATGCGCTGCCAATGGCCGTTGAGGAGCAGCAAGAGCTTGACAGGCTGGCACTTTCGTTGTGGGAGCAATCGTCCGATGTTCGTGATTTTTCGGGGTTTTACTTTCAGTGGGCGCCCAGGTGCAGCTGGTGGTAAATGTCGAAGCCCTGTTGGTCAGGGAAAGCCCGGAGCCCCAATGTCTGCGGTGTTGTAGATGCGCTGGGAATTGCCGGTGAGGAGCAGCAAGAGCTTGACAGGCTGGCATTTAAGGTGTGGCAGGAATCGTCCGACGTTTGTGATTTTTGGGGTTTTTTTTTCAGGGGGCACCCAGGTGCAGCTGGTGGTAAATGTCGAAGCCCGGTTCGTCAGGGAAAGCCCGGAGCCCCGATGTCTGTGGTGCTGTAGATGCGCTGCCAATGGCCGGTGAGTAGCAGCAAGAGCTTGAGTTGCTGGCACTTCAGGTGTGGGAGCAATCGTCCGACGTTCGTGATTTTTCGGGGTTTTACTTTCAGTGGGTGCCCAGGTTCAGCGAGTGGTAAACGTCGAAGCCCTGTTCATCAGGGAAAGCCCGGAGCCCCGATGTCTGTGGTGCTGTAGATGCGCTGGGAATGGGCGGTGAGGGGCAGCAAGAGCTTGACAGGCTGGCACTTTTGGTGTGGGAGCAATCGTCCGATGTTCCTGATTTTTCGTTTATTTTTTTCAGTGGGCGCCCAGGTGCAGCTGGTGGTAAACGTCGAAGCCCTGTTATTCAGGGAAAGCGCAGAACCCCGATGTCTGTGGTGCTGTAGATGCGCTGGGAATGGGCAGTGAGGAGCAGCAAGAGCTTGACAGGCTGGCACTTTTGGTGTGGGAGCAATCGTCCGACGTTCGTGATTTTTCAGGGTTTTATTTCAGTTGGCGCCCAGGTGCAGCTGGTGGTAATCGTCGAAGTCCTGTTGGTCAGGGAAAGCCCAGAGCCACGATGTCTGTGGTGCTGTAGATGCGCTGGGAATGGGCGGTGAGGAGCAGCATGAGCTTGACTGGCTGGCACTTTCGGTGTGGGAGCAATCTTCTGATGTTCGTGGTATTTCGTTTATTTTTTCCAGTGGGCGCCCAGGTGCAGCTGGTGGTAAACGTCGAAGCCCTGTTTGTCAGGGAAAGCCCGGAGCCCCGATATCTGTGGTGCTGTAGATGCGCTGCCAATGGCCGGGGAGGAGCAGCAAGAGCTTGACTGGCTGGCAATTTTGGTGTGGGAGCAATCGTTTGATGTTCGTGATTTTTCGTTTATTTTTTTCAGTGGGCGCCCAGGTGCAGCTGGTGGTAAACGTCGAAGCCTGGTTCGTCAGGGAAAGCCCGGAGCCCCGATGTCTGTAGTGCTGTAGATGCGCTGGGAATGGCCGGTGAGTAGCAGCAAGAGCTTGAGTTGCTGGCACTTTCGGTGTGGGAGTAATCGTCCGACGTTCGTGATTTTTCGGGGTTCTTTTCAGTGGGAGCCCAGGTGCAGCTGGTGGTAAACGTCGAAGCCCTGATCGTCACGGAAAGTCCAGAGCCCTGATGTCTGTGGTGCTGTAGATGCGCTGGGAATGGCCGGTGAGGAGCAGCAAGAGCTTGACTGGCTGGCACTTTTGGTGTGGGAGCAATCGTCCGACGTTCGTGATTTTTCATTTATTTTTTTCAGTGGGCGCCCAGGTGCAGCTGGTGGTAAACGTCGAAGCCCTGTTGTTCAGGGAAAGCGGAGAACCCCGATGTCTGTGGTGCTGTAGATGCACTGCCAAAGTCCGGTGAGTAGCAGCAAGAGCTTGAGTTGCTGGCACTTTCGGTGTGGGAGCAATTCTCCGACGTTCGTGATTTTTCGGGGTTTTATTTCAGTGGGCGCCCAGGTGCAGCGGGTGGTAAATGTCGAAGGCCTGTTGGTCAGGGAAAGCCCGGAGCCCCGATGTCTGTGGTGCTGTACATGCGCTGCCAATGGCCGGTGAGCAGCAGCAAGAGCTTGACTGGCTGGCACTTTCGGTGTGGGAGCAATCGTCCGATGTTTGTGATTATTCGGGGTTTTTTTTTAGTGGGAGCCCAGGTGCAGCTGGTGGTAAACGTCGAAGCCCTGTTGGTCAGGGAAAGCTCGGAGCCCCGATGTCTGTGGTGCTGTAGTTGCGCTGCCAATGGCCGGTGAGGAGCAGCAAGAGCTTGACTGGCTGGCACTTTCGGTGTGGGAGCAATTGTCCGACGTTTGTGATTTTTCGTTTATTTTTTTCAGTGGGCGCCCAGGTGCAGTGGGTGGTAAACGTCGAAGCCCTGTTCATCAGGGAAAGCCCGGAGCCCCGATGTCTGTGGGGCTGTAGATGGGCTGGCAATGGCCGGTGAGGAGCAGCAAGAGCTTGACTGGCTGGCACTTTCGGTGTGCGATCAATCGTCCGACATTCATGATTTTTGGGGGTTTTATTTCAATGGGGGCCCAGGTTCAGCTGGTGGTAAACGTCGAAGCCCAGTTGGTCAGGGAAAGCCCGGAGCCCCGATGTCTGTGGTGCTGTAGATGCGCTGGGAATGGGAGGTGAGTAGCAGCAAGAGCTTGAGTTGCTGGAACTTTCAGTGTGGGAGCAATCGTCCGACGTTCGTGATTTTTCGGGGTTTTATTTCAGTGGGCGCCCAGGTGCAGCTGGTGGTAAATGTCGAAGCCCTGTTGGTCAGGTAAATCCCGGAGCCCCGATGTCTGTGGTGCTGTAGATGCGCTGCCAATGGACGGTGAGGAACAGCAAGAGCTTGACTGTCTGGCACTTTCGGTGTGGGAGCAATCTTAGGACGTTTGTGATTTTTGGGGATTTTTATTCACTGGGCGCCCAGGTTCAGCTGGTGGTAAACGTTGAAGCCCTGTTCGTCAGGGAAAGCCCGGAGCCCCGATGTCTGTGCTGCTGTAGATGTGCTGCCTATGGCCGGTGAGGAGCAGCAAGAGCTTGACTGGCTGGCACTTTCGGTGTGGGAGCAATCGTCCGACGTTTTTGATGTTTCAGGGTTTTTTTTCAGTGTGCGCCCAGCTGCAGCTGGTGGTAAACGTCGAAGCCCTGTTGGTCAGCGAAAGCCCGGAGCCCTGATGTCTGTGGTGCTGTAGATGCGCTGGGAATGGCTGGTGAGGAGCAGCAAGAGCTTGACAGGCTGGCACTTTCGGTGTGGGAGCAATCGTCCGACGTTTTTGATGTTTCAGGGTTTTTTTTCAGTGTGCGCCCAGCTGCAGCTGGTGGTAAACGTCGAAGCCCTGTTAGTCAGGGAAAGCCCGGAGCCCTGATATCTGTGGTGCTGTAGATGCACTGCCAATGCCCGGTGAGGAGCAGGAAGAGCTTTACTGGCTGGCACTTTTGGTGTGGGAGCAATCGTCCGACGTTTGTGATTTTTCGGGGTTCTTTTCAGTGGGAGCCCAGGTGCAGCGGGTGGTAAACGTCGAAGACCTGTTGGTCAGGGAAAGCCCGGAGCCCCGATGTCTGTGGTGCTGTAGATGCGCCTCCAATGGCCGGTGAGGAGCAGCAAGAGCTTGACTGGCTGGCACTTTCGCTGTGGGAGCAATCGTCCGACGTTCGTGATTTTTCGGGGTTTTTTTTCAGTGGGAGCCGAAGTGCACCTGGTGGTAAATGTCGAAGCCCTGTTGGTCAGGGAAAGCCCGGAGCCCCGATGTCTGTGGTGCTGTAGATGCGCTGCCAATGGCCGGGGAGGAGCAGCAAGAGCTTGAGTTGCTGGCACTTTCGGTGTGGGAGCAATCGTCCGACGTTTGTGATTTTTCGGGGTTTTATTTCAGTGGGCGCCCAGGTGCAGCTGGTGGTAAACGTCGAAGCCCTGTTGGTCAGGGAAAGCCCGGACCCCGGTATCTGTGGTGCTGTAGATGCGCTGGGAATGGCTGGTGAGAAGCAGCAAGAGCTTGACTGGCTGGCACTTTTGGTGTGGGAGCAATCGTCCGACGTTCGTGATTTTTCGGGGTTTTTTTTCAGTGGGAGCCGAAGTGCAGCTGGTGGTAAACGTCGAAGCCCTGTTGGTCAGGGAAAGCCCGGAGCCCCGATGTCTGTGGTGCTGTAGATGCGCTGCCCATGGCCGGTGAGGAGCAGCAAGAGCTTGACTGTCTGGCACTTTGGGTGCGCGAGCAATCGTCGGACGTTTGTGATTTTTGGGGATTTTTATTCACTGGGCGCCCAGGTTCAGCTGGTGGTAAACGTCGAAGCCCTGTTGGTCAGGGAAAGCCCAGAGCCCCGATGTCTGTGGTGCTGTAGATGCGCTGCCAGTGGCCGGTGAGGAGCAGCAAGAGCTTGAGTTTCTGGCATTTTCGGTGTGGGAGCAATCGTCCGACGTTCGTGATTTTTCGGGGTTCTTTTTAGTGGGCGCCCTGGTGCAGCTAGTTGTAAACGTCGAAGCCCTGTTTGTCAGGGAAAGCCCAGAGCCCCGATGTCTGTGGTGCTGTAGATGCGCTGCCAATGGCCGGTGAGGAGCACAAAGAGCTTGAGTTGCTGGCACTTTCGGTGTGGGAGGAATCGTCCGACGTTTGTTATTTTTCGGGGTTTTATTTCAGTGGGCGCCCAGGTGCAGCTGGTGGTAAACGTCGAAGCCCTGTTGGTCAGGGAAAGCCCGGAGCCCCGGTATCTGTGGTGCTGTAGATGCGCTGGGAATGGCCGGTGAGGAGCAGCAAGAGCTTGACTGGCTGGCACTTTTGGTGTGGGAGCAATCGTCCGACGTTCGTGATTTTTCATTTATTTTTTTCAGTGGGCGCCCAGGTTCAGCTGGTGGTAAACGTCGAAGCCCTGTTGGTCAGGGAAAGCGGAGAACGCCGATGTCTGTGGTGCTGTAGATGCGCTGCCAATGGCCGGTGAGGAGCAGCAAGAGCTTGACTGGCTGGCACTTTTGGTGTGGGAGCAATCGTCCGACGTTTGTGATTATTCGGGGTTTTTTTTCAGTGGGAGCCCAGGTGCAGCTGGTGGTAACAGTCAAAGCCCTGTTGGTCAGGGAAAGTCCAGAGCCCTGATGTCTGTGGTGCTGTAGATGCGCTGGGAATGTGCGGTGAGGAGCAGCAAGAGCTTGACAGGCTGGCATTTAAGGTGTGGCAGGAATCGTCCAACATTTGTGATTTTTCGGGGTTTTTTTTCAGTGGGCGCCCATGTGCAGCTGGTGGTAAACGTCGAAGCCCTGTTGGTCAGGGAAAGCCCGGAGGCCCGATGTCTGTGGTGCTGTAGATGCACTGCCAATGGCCGGTGAGGAGCAGCAACAGCTTGACAGGCTGGCCTTTAAGGTGTGGCAGGAATCGTCCGACATTTGTGATTTTTCGGGGTTTTTTTTCAGTGGGCGCCCAGGTGCCGCTGGTGGTAAACGTCGAAGCCCTGTTGGTCAGGGAAAGCCCGGAGCCCCGATGTCTGTGGTGCTGTAGATGCGCTGCCAATGGCCGGGGAGGAGCAGCAAGAGCTTGACTGGCTGGCACTTTTCGTGTGGGAGCAATCGTCCGACGTTTGTGATTTTTCGGGGTTCTTTTCTGTGGGAGCCCAGGTGCAGCTGGTGGTAAATGTCGAAGCCCTGTTTGTCTGGGAAAGCCCAGAGCCCCGATGTCTGTGGTGCTGTAGATGCGCTGGGAATGGGAGGTGAGGAGCAGCAAGAGCTTGAGTTGCTGGAACTTTCGGTGTGGCAGGAATCGTCCGACATTTGTTATTTTTCGGGGTTTTATTTCAGTGGGCGCCCAGGTGCAGCTGGTGGTAAACGTCGAAGCCCTGTTGGTCAGGGAAAGCCCGGAGCCCCGATGTCTGTGGTGCTGTTAATGCGCTGCCAATGGCCGGTGAGGAGCAGCAAGAGCTTGAGTTGCTGGCACTTTCACTGTGGGAGCAATCGTCCGATGTTCGTGATTTTTCGTTTATTTTTTTCAGTGGGCGCCCAGGTGCAGCTGATGGTAAATGTCGAAGCCCTGTTGTTCAGGGAAAGCGCAGAACCCCGATGTCTGTGGTGCTGTAGATGCACTGCCAAAGTCCGGTGAGTAGCAGCAAGAGCTTGAGTTGCTGGCACTATCGGTGTGGGAGGAATCGTCCGACGTTTGTTATTCTTCGGGGTTTTATTTCAGTGGGCGCCCAGGTTCAGCTGGTGGTAAACGTCGAAGCCCTGTTGGTCAGGGAAAGCTCGGAGCCCCGATATCTGTGGTGCTGTAGATGCGCTGCCAATGGCCGGTGAGGAGCAGGAAGACCTTGAGTTGCTGGCACTTTCGGTGTGGGAGCAATCGTGCGATGTTTGTGATCTTTCGTTTATTTTTTTCAGTGGGCACCCAGGTGCAGCTGATGGTAAATGTCGAAGCCCTGTTGGTCAGGGAAAGCCCGGACTCCCGATGTCTGTGGTGCTGTAGATGCGCTGCCAATGGCCGGTGAGGAGCAGGAAGACCTTGAGTTGCTGGCACTTTCGGTGTGGGAGCAATCGTCTGACGTTTGTGATTTTTCGGGGTTTTATTTCAGTGGGCGCCCAGGTGCAGCTGGTGGTAAACTTCGAAGCCCTGTTGGTCAGGGAAAGCCCGGAGCCCCGATATCTGTGATGCTGTACATGCGCTGCCAATGGCCGGGAAGGAGCAGCAAGAGCTTGACAGGCTGGCACTTTCGGTGTGGGAGTAAATGTCCGACGTTCGTGATTTTTCAGGATTTTTTTTTAGTGGGAGCCCAGGTTTAGCTAGTTGTAAACGTCGAAGCCCTGTTGGTCAGGGAAAGCCCGGAGCCCCGATGTCTGTGGTGCTGTAGATGCGCTGGGAATGGCCGGTGAGGAGCAGCAAGAGCTTGAGTTGCTGGCACTTTCGGTGTGGGAGGAATCGTCCGACGTTCGTGATTTTTCGGGGATTTATTTCAGTGGGCGCCCAGGTGCAGCTGGTGGTAAACGTCGAAGCCCTGTTGGTCAGGGAAAGCCCGGAGCCCCGATGTCTGTGGTGCTGTAGATGCGCTGGGAATGGGAGGTGAGTCGCAGCAAGAGCTTGACTGGCTGGCACTTTCAGTGTGGGAGCAATCGTCCGACGTTCGTGATTTTTCGGGGTTTTATTTCAGTGGGCGCCCAGGTGCAGCTGGTGGTAAATGTCGAAGCCCTGTTGGTCAGGGAATGCCCGGAGCCCCGATGTCTGTGGTGCTGTAGATGCGCCTCCAATGGCTGGTGAGGAGCAGCAAGAGCTTGACTGGCTGGCACTTTTGTTGTGGGAGCAATCGTCCGACGTTCATGATTTTTCGGGGTTTTATTTCAGTGGGCGCCCAGCTGCAGCGGGTGGTAAATGTCGAAGCCCTGTTGGTCAGGGAAAGCCCGGAGCCCCGATGTCTGTGGTGCTGTAGATGCGCTGGGAATTGCTGGTGAGAAGCAGCATGAGCTTGACTGGCTGGCACTTTCGGTGTGGGAGCACTCGTCTGATGTTCGTGATATTTCGTTTATTTTTTCCAGTGGGCGCCCAGCTGCAGCTGGTGGTAAACGTCGAAGCCCTGTTGGTCAGGGAAAGCCCGGAGCCCCGATGTCTGTCGTGCTGTAGATGGGCTGGCAATGGCCGGTGAGCAGCAGCAAGAGCTTGACTGTCTGGCACTTTTGGTGTGAGAGCAATCGTCCGACGTTCGTGATTTTTCGGTGTTCTTTTCAGTGGGAGCCCAGGTGCAGCGAGTGGTAAACGTCGAAGCCCTGTTCGTCAGGGAATGCCCGGAGCCCCGATGTCTGTGGTGTTGTAGATGCACTGCCACTGTCCGGTGAGGAGCAGCATGAGCTTGACTGGCTGGCACTTTTGGTGTGGGAGCAATCGTCCGACGTTCGTCATTTTTCAGGGTTTATTTTCACTGGGCAACCAGGTGCAGCTGGTGGTAAATATCAAAGGCCTGTTGGTCAGGGAAAGCCCGGAGCCGCGATGTCTGTGGTGCTGTAGATGCACTGCCAAAGTCCGGTGAGGAACAGCAAGAGCTTGATTTGCTGGCACTTTCTGTGGGGGAGGAATCGTCCGACGTTTGTGATTTTTCGGGGTTTTATTTCAGTGGGCGCCCAGGTGCAGCTGGTGGTAAACGTCGAAGCCCTGTTGGTCAGGGAAAGCCCGGAGCCCCGATGTCTGTGGTGCTGTAGATGCGCTGCCAGTGGCCGGGGAGGAGCAGCAAGAGCTTGACTGGCTGGCACTTTTGCTGTGGGAGCAATCGTCCGACGTTCGTGATTTTTCTTTTATTTTTTTCAGCGGGCGCCCAGGTTCAGCTGGTGGTAAACGTCGAAGCCCTGTTGGTCAGGGAAAGCGCAGAACCCCGATGTCTGTGGTGCTGTAGATGCGCTGCCAGTGGCCGGTGAGGAGCAGCAAGAGCTTGACTGGCTGGCACTTTCGGTGTGGGAGCAATCGTCCGACGTTTGTGTTTTTTTCGGGTTTTTTTTTTAATGGGCACCCATGTTCAGCTGGTGGTAAACGTCGAAGTGCTGTTAGTCAGGGAAAGTCCGGAGCCCAAATGTCTGTGGTGCTGTAGATGCGCTGGGAATGGGCGGTGATTAGCAGCAAGAGCCTGACTGGCTGGCACTTTCGGTGTGGGAGAAATCGTCCGACGTTCGTGATTTTTCAAGGTTTTTTTTCAGTGGGTGCCCAGCTGCAGCTGCTGGTAAACGTCTAAGCCCTGTTGGTCATGGAAAGCCCGGAGCCCCGATGTCTGTGGTGCTGTAGATGCGCTGGGTATGGGCAGTGAGCAGCAGCAAGAGCTTGTGTTGCTGGCACTTTCAATGTGGGAGCAATCGTCCGATGTTCCTGATTTTTAGGGGTTTTTTTCAGTGGGCGCCCAGGTGCAGCTGGTGGTAAACGTCGAAGCCCTGTTGGTCAGGGAAAGCTCGGAGCCCCGATGTCTGTGGTGCTGTAGATGCGCTGCCAATGGCCGGTGAGGAGCAGCAAGAGCTTGACTGGCTGGCACTTTCGGTGTGGGAGCAATCGTCCGACGTTCGTGATTTTTCATTTATTTTTTTCAGTGGGCGCCCAGGTGCGGCTGGTGGTAAACGTCGAAGCCCTGTTGGTCAGGGAAAGCGCAGAACCCCGATATCTGTGGTGCTGTAGATGCACTGCCAAAGTCCGGTGAGTAGCAGCAAGAGCTTGACTGTCTGGCACTTTTGGTGTGGGAGGAATCGTCCGACGTTTGTTATTTTTCGGGGTTTTATTTCAGTGGGCGCCCATTTGCAGCTGGTGGTAAACATCGAAGCCCTGTTGGTCAGGGAAAGCCCGGAGCCGCGATGTCTTTGGTGCTGTAGATGTGCTGCCAATGGCCGGGGACGAGCAGCAAGAGCTTGATAGGCTGGCACTTTCAGTGTGGCAGGAATCGTCGGACGTTTTTGATTTTTCGGGATTTTTTTTTAGTGGGAGCCCAGGTTTAGCTAGTGGTAAACGTCGAAGCCCTGTTGGTCAGGGAAAGCCCGGAGCCGTGATGTCTGTGGTGCTGTACATGCGCTGCCAATGGGAGGTGAGGAGCAGCAAGAGCTTGACTGTCTGGCACTTTTGGTGTGGGAGCAATCGTCCGACGTTTTTGATTTTTCAGGGTTTTTTTTCAGTGGGCAACCAGGTGCAGCTGGTGGTAAACTTCGAAGCCCTGTTGGTCAGGGAAAGCCCGGAGCCGCGATGTCTGTGGTGCTCTAGATGCGCTGGGAATGGGCGGTCAGGAGCAGGAAGAGCTTGTGTTGCTGGCACTTTCGGTGTGGGAGCAATCGTCCGATGTTCATGATTTTTCGTTTATTTTTTTCAGTGGGTGCCGAGGTGCAGCGGGTGGTATAACGTCAAAGCCCTGTTGGTCAGGGAAAGCCCGGAGCCCCGATGTCTGTGGTGCTGTAGATGCGCCGCCAATGGCCGGTGAGGAGCACAAAGAGCTTGACTGGCTGGCACTTTCGGTGTGGGAGCAATCGTCTGATGTTTGTGATTTTGGGGGTTTTTTTTTTCAGTGGGTGCCCAGGTGCAACTGGTGGTAAACGTCGAAGCCCTGTTGGTCAGGGAAAGCCCGGATCCCCGATGTCTGTGGTGCTGTAGATGCGCTGGGAATGGCCGGTGAGGGGTAGCAAGAGCTTGAGTTGCTGGCACTTTTGGTGTGGGAGCAATCGTCCGACGTTCGTGATTTTTCGGGGTTTTATTTCAGTGGGAGCCCAGGTGCAGCTGGTGGTAAACGTCGAAGCCCTGTTCGTCAGGGAAAGCCCGGAGCCCCGATGTCTGTGGTGCTGTAGATGCGCTGGGAATGGCCGGTGAGGGGTAGCAAGAGCTTGAGTGGCTGGCACTTTTGGTGTGAGAGCAATCGTCCGACGTTCGTGATATTTGGGGATTTTTTTTCCAGTGGGCGCCTAGGTTCAGCTGGTAATAAACTTCTAAGCCCTGTTGGTCAGGGAACGCCCGGAGTCCCGATGTCTGTGGTGCTGTAGATGCGCTGGGAATGGAAGGTGAGGAGCACCTACAGCTTGACTGGCTGGCAATTTCGGTGTGGGAGCAATCGTCCGACGTTCGTGATTTTTCGGGGTTCTTTTCAGTGGGCGCCCAGGTTCAGCTGGTGGTAAATGTCGAAGGCCTGTTGGTCAGGGAAAGCCCGGAGCCCCGATGTCTGTGGTGCTGTAGATGCGCTGCCAATAGCCGGTGAGGAGCAGCAAGAGCTTGAGTTGCCCACACTTTCAGTGTGGGAGCAATCGTCCGACGTTTTTGATTTTTCAGGGTTTTTTTTCAGTGGGTAACCAGGTGCAGCTGGTGGTAAATGTCGAAGCCCTGTTGGTCAGGGAAAGCCCGGAGCCCCGATGTCTGTGGTGCTTTAGATGCGCTGGTAATGCCCGGTGAGGAGCAGCTAGAGGTTGACTGTCTGGCACTTTCGGTGTGGGAGCAATTGTCCGACGTTCGTGATTTTTCGGGGTTTTATTTCAGTGGGCGCCCAGGTGCAGCTGGTGGTAAACGTCGAAGCCCTGTTGGTCAGGGAAAGCCCGGAGCCCCGATGTCTGTGGTGCTGTAGATGCGCTGGGAATGGCCGGTGAGGAGCAGCAAGAGCTTGACTGGCTGGCACTTTCGTTGTGGGAGCAATCGTCCGACGTTCGTGATTTTTCGGGCTTTTATTTCAGTGGGCGCCCAGCTGCAGCTGGTGGTAAACGTCGAAGCCCTGTTGGTCAGGGAAAGCCCGGAGCCCCGATGTCTGTGGCGCTGTAGATGCGCTGGGAATGGCTGGTTAGAAGCAGCATGAGCTTCACTGGCTGGCACTTTTGGTGTGGGAGCAATCATCCGACGTTCGTGATTTTTCGGGGTTATTTTCAGTGGGAGCCCAGGTTCAGCGAGTGGTAAACGTCGAAGCCCTGTTGGTCAGGGAAAGCCCGGAGCCCCGATGTCTGTGGTGTTGTAGATGCACTGCCACTGTCCGGTGAGGAGCAGCAAGAGCTTGAGTTGCTGGCACTTTGGGTGTGGGAGCAGTCGTCCGACGTTCGTGATTTTTCGGGGTTTTATTTCAGTGGGCGCCCAGGTGCAGCTGGTGGTAAATGTCGAAGGCCTGTTGGTCAGGGAAAGCCCGGAGCCACGATGTCTGTGGTGCTGTAGATGCGCTGCCAATGGCCGGTGAGGAGCAGCAAGAGCTTGACTGGCTGGCACTTTTGGTGTGGGAGCAATCGTCCAACGTTTGTGATTTTTCGGGGTTTTTTTCAGTGGGCGCACAGGTGCAGCTGGTGGTAAACGTCGAAGCCCTGTTGGTCAGGGAAAGCCCGGAGCCGTGATGTCTGTGGTGCTGTAGATGCACTGCCAAAGTCCGGTGAGGAACAGCAAGAGCTTGAGTTGCTGGCACTTTCTGTGTGGGAGGAATCGTCCGACGTTTGTGATTTTTCGGGGTTTTATTTCAGTGGGCGCCCAGGTTCAGCTGGTGGTAAACATCGAAGCCCTGTTGGTCAGGGAAAGCCCAGAGCCCCGATGTCTGTGGTGCTGTAGATGCGCTGCCAGTGGCCGGTGATGAGCAGCAAGAGCTTGACTGGCTGGAACTTTCGGTGTGGGAGCAATTGTCCGATGTTCGTGATTTTTCGGGGTTCTTTTCAGCGGGCGCCCAGGTGCAGCTGGTGGTAAACGTCGAAGCCCTGTTTGTCAGGGAAAGCCCGGAGCCCCGATGTCTGTGGTGCTGTAGATGCGCTGGGAATGGGAGGTGAGGAGCAGCAAGAGCTTGAGTTGCTGGCACTTTCGGTGTGGGAGCAATCGTCCGACGTTCGTGATTTTTCGGGGTTTTATTTCAGTGGGTGCCCAGGTGCAGCTTGTGGTAAACGTCGAAGCCCTGTTTGTCAGGGAAAGCCCGGAGCCCCGATGTCTGTGGTGCTGTAGATGCGCTGGGAATGGCCGGGGAGGAGCAGCAAGAGCTTGACAGGCTGGCACTTTCGTTGTGGGAGCAATCGTCCGACGTTCGTGATTTTTCGGGGTTCTTTTCAGTGGGGGCCCAGGTGCAGCTGGTGGTAAATGTCGAAGCCCTGTTGGTCAGGGAAAGCCCGGATCCCCGATGTCTGTCGTGCTGTAGATGCGCTGGGAATGGCTGGTGAGAAGCAGCATGAGCTTGACTGGCTGGCACTTTCGGTGTAGGAGCAATCGTCCGACGTTCGTGATTCTTCGGGGTTTTTTTTCAGTGGGTAACCAGGTGCAGCTGGTGGTAAATGTCGAAGCCCTGTTCGTCAGGGAAAGCCCGGAGCCCCGATGTCTGTGGTGCTGTAGATGCGCTGCCAATGGCCGGGGAGGAGCAGCAAAAGCTTGACTGGCTGGCACTTTCGGTGTGGGAGCAATCGTCCGACGTTCGTGATATTTGGGGATTTTTTTTCCAGTGGGCGCCCAGGTTCAGCTGGTAGTAAACTTCTAAGCCCTGTTCGTCAGGGAAAGCCCAGAGCCCCGATGTCTGTGGTGCTGTAGATGCACTGGGAATGGCTGGTGAGGAGCAGCTAGAGCTTGACAGGCTGGCACTTTTGGTGTGGGAGCAATCGTCCGACGTTTGTGATTTTTTGTGTTTTTTTTCAATGGGCACCCAGGTGCAGCTGGTGGTAAACGTCGAAGCCCTGTTGGTCAGGGTATAGCCCGGAGCCCCGATGTCTGTGGTGCTGTAGATGCACTGCCAAAGTCCGGTGAGTAGCAGCAAGAGCTTGAGTTGCTGGCACTTTTGGTGTGGGAGCAATCGTCCGACGTTTGTGATTTTTCGGGGTTCTTTTCAGTGGGAGCCCAGGTGCAGCTGGTGGTAAATGTCGAAGCCCTGTTGGTCAGGGAAAGCCCGGAGCCCCGATGTCTGTGGTGCTGTACATGCGCTGCCAATGGCCGGTGAGGAGCAGCAAGAGCTTGACTGGCTGGCACTTTCGCTGTGGGAGCAATTGTCCGATGTTCGTGATTTTTCGTTTATTTTTTTCAGTGGGCGCCCAGGTTCAGCTGGTGGTAAACGTCGAAGCCCTGTTCGTCAGGGAAAGCCCAGAGCCCTGATGTCTGTGGTGCTGTAGATGCGCTGCCAATGGCCGGTGAGGAGCAGCAAGAGCTTGACTGGCTGGCACTTTTGGTGTGGGAGCAATCGTCCGATGTTCATGATTTTTCGTTTATTTTTTTCAGTGGGCGCCCAGGTGCAGCTGGTGGTAAATGTCGAAGCCCTGTTGGTCAGGGAAAGCCCGGAGCCGTGATGTCTGTGGTGCTGTAGATGCACTGCCAAAGTCCGGTGAGTAGCAGCAAGAGCTTGAGTTGCTGGCACTTTCTGTGTGGGAGGAATCGTCCGACGTTCGTGATTTTTCGGGGTTTTACTTTCAGTGGGCGCCCAGGTTCAGCTGGTGGTAAAGGTCGAAGCCCTGTTGGTCAGGGAAAGCCCGGAGCCCCGATGTCTGTGGTGCTGTAGATGCGCTGGGAATGGGCGGTGAGGAGCAGCAAGAGCTTGAGTTGCTGGCACTTGAGTTGCTGGCATTAAAAGTGGGTCCCCAGCGATAAGAAATAGAGTTCCTAGTGGACTCTGGAGCAGAAAGATCTACTGTTCAAAAATTGCCCCGGGGGTGTGGGACATCCTCGGAGAAAGTAGAAGTTATTGGAGCAAAAGGAGAGCCTTTTGGGGTTCCCGTAATAAAAAATGTGGTTTTGGAAAGTGATTCTAAATTTGGGGTGGGGTCCTTGCTGTTAGTGCCTGAGGCGGACTATAACTTATTGGGCAGAGATTTAATGATAGAATTAGGGATTGGCTTAGAAGTCATAAAAAATGAGCTAAGAATTAAGTTGTGTCCTTTACGGACAGTTGATGAGGGGAAAATAAACCCTGAGGTATGGTACACTCCGGAGACCATTGGAAAATTGGATATTGAACCTTTTTCAGTGACAATAAGAAACCCAGAAATACCAGTGAGAATAAAACAATACCCCCTACCGATGGAGGGGAGACAGGGATTGAAACCTGAGATTCAAAGGTTAATTGAAAAAGGAATATTAGAACCTTGCATGTCCCCTTTTAACACCCCCATCTTACCTGTAAAGAAACCTGATGGGACATACAGATTAGTGCATGATTTACGAGAAATTAACAAATGAACGGTTACCAGATTCCCTGTAGTGGCAAACCCTCATACACTTTTAAGCCAGCTGGGCCCCAATGATCAGTGGTATAGTGTAATTGATTTAAAGGATGCCTTCTGGGCATGCCCCTTAAAGAAAGATTGCAGGGATTATTTTGCTTTTGAATGGGAAGACCCGGACACTTACAGAAAACAACAATTACGGTGGACCGTTTTACCTCAAGGGTTCACCGAGTCTCCAAATTTGTTTGGACAGGCATTAGAACAAATATTGAGGGGGTACGAATTAGGTGGGGGGGTGACCCTTGTCCAGTATGTGGACGATTTACTGTTGGCCGGCAGCGATGAGGAGGCAGTTAGGGAGGAGAGTATTAGGTTGTTAAATTGTTTAAGTTTACAGGGATTAAAGGTGTCGAAATCAAAACTGCAATTTGTCGAAAAGGAAGTGAAATATTTAGGGCACAGATTGAGTAAAGGAACTAAGAAGTTAGACCCAGAAAGAGTTCAGGGCATATTATCATTGCCGGCTCCAAAAACTAAGAGACAGATCAGACAATTGCTGGGCCTTTTGGGATATTGTAGACAATGGATTGAAGGCTATAGTAGGAAAGTAAAATTTTTATATGCTGAGATATCTAAGGATGGCCTGTTAAAATGGTCTAAGGATGATGATGAACAATTGGAAGTTTTAAAAATGGATTTGGTAAACACTCCTGTTTTGAGTTTACCGGATGTCAAGAAACCATTTTATTTATTTATTAATGTTGATGAAGGAACAGCATATGGGGTGTTAGTGCAAGAATGGGCAGGGAAGAAAAAGCCTGTAGGATACCTTTCTAAATTGTTAGACCCTGTAAGCAGAGGATGGCCTATCTGCCTACAAGCTATAGTGGCTGCGGCTCTGCTAGTGGAAGAGGCTCACAAAGTTACCTTTGGGGGAGAACTGAAAGTATTATCACCCCACAATATTAGAGGAATTTTACAACAGAAAGCTGAAAAGTGGATTACTGATGCCAGGCTCCTGAAGTACGAGGGTATCCTGATATCTTCACCTAAACTAGAACTTGAAGTTACTGGTTTACAGAATCCAGCACAATTTCTGTACGGGGAACCGTCAGAGGAGATAACTCATGATTGCCTGCACACTATTGAAGAACAAGCCAAAATTAGACCAGATTTGGAGGAAGAAGAGCTAGAGGATGGGGAAAAACTTTTTGTAGATGGATCTTCCCGGGTAATAGAGGGGAAAAGAAAATCAGGATATGCGATAATTAATGGAAAAACATTTAAGGTAATAGAATCAGGGCCCCTGAGTCCCAGTTGGTCGGCTCAAGCATGCGAGTTATACGCAGTTTTAAGAGCTTTACAATTATTAGAAGGAAAAATCGGCACCATCTATACGGATTCCAAATATGCCTTTGGAATAGTGCATACATTTGGGAAAATTTGGGAAGAAAGAGGCTTAATAAATTCCCAGGGAAAGGGATTGGTTCATCAGGAGTTAATAATTGAAATTTTGCAGGCTTTACGGAGGCCGGTAGGAATAGCAGTGGTCCATTTAAAAGGGCATCAGCGGGGATTAACTCCACTGACAAGGGGAAACAATCTAGCAGATCAAGAAGCAAAACGAGCGGCTTTAATGATCTTCAAGGAAAAGAAAGATAGAAAGTTTCCTTGCAAGGATTGTTGGAAGAGCACACTTCATTGTAGCTGTGCGAATCCTAATTATCAGTTTTGTTGTGCGCATGGGGAAGAGTACCACCTGTACAGCTTCACTGTGCAGGAGAAAGACAAGTTAGTCCGAATGGGGGCAAGGGAAGTCAAATCTGGAGAATGGGAACTTCCTGATGGACGAGAGGTCATTTCAAAAACTATGGCTATAAGAATCATGCGCAAGTACCATGAAAACACCCACTGGGGGGTTCAAGCACTAGTAGATCAATTTGCCATAAAATATGCTTGCATTGGGGTATATAATATAGCAAAAAGAATAATTGGAGATTGCCTAATTTGCCAAAAAGTGAACAAGCACCAATTAAGAGAAAGACCATTAGGGGGAAGAGATTTGGCTCACCGACCCTTCGCCAAAATTCAGATAGACTTCACCGAACTACCGAAAGTAGGCAGGTATAGATATTTGTTGGTAATAATAGATCATTTAACACACTTTGTAGAAGCATTTCCAACAGTCAGGGCCACTGCCCAAACGGTGACAAAACTATTGCTTGAAAATGTGATACCTAGGTATGGCTCTATTGAAACTATTGACTCTGATAGGGGACCACATTTTGCTTCAAAAATCATAAAAGAAGTTTTTACTGCTTTGGGGACCAAGTGGGAATATCATACACCCTGGCACCCACAGAGTTCAGGAAAAATAGAGCGGGTAAACGGTGAGATAAAGAAACAACTGACCAAATTAATGATGGAGACCAAATTATCTTGGGTAAAATGCCTTCCCTTAGCCTTATTAAATATTAGAATCCAACCTCACACGGATGTGGGAATCTCCCCTTTCGAAATGTTATATGGAATGCCTTATGATTTGGAGGTTCCCCGAGATCATCCCCAGGCTGAAAATTTACAACTGAAACAGTACATAATCCAACTCATGTCTATGAGGAAACAATTGCGAGATAAAGGCTTAGCAGTACAAAGGCCTCCGTTGGACATTGCAATACACAATATACAACCTGGAGATAACGTTTTAATTAGGCCATGGAAGGAGTCCTCACTAACTCCCCGCTGGGAAGGGCCTTATCTTGTTTTACTCACTACAGAAACCGCCATCCGGACTGCTGAACGGGGGTGGACCCATGCCAGCCGGGTAAAAGGACCCATCTCCGAGGAGCAGTGGGAGAGCTCTGGAGACCCGAATACCTTGAAATTAAAACTGCGAAGAAAAAGACAGACTAATAAATTGAACTGAGCAATGAACATGTATCGGTAAGGCGGAGACGCTTCGCTTGTTAACCTTTTTTTTACAGAAGAACCACACTTGGAGACCTGGAAAATACATGGATACGTAAGGACTATATTGAAATCAGAATTGTGGTTGTAATTGTAATTATCATTATATATATGAGCCTTTAAGAAAAGTGATGTGTCACATAGTTCATATTAATTGTAGCAATAAGTTTGGTAGTAGCAGGGAAGGAACTTACATATCTTTGGAAGTGCCGAAAACAGGAGTAGCCTCGTTTAAACAATTTAAAAATAAAATACCAAAGTGCTACTCCCAGGAGAATCGGGAGCCGAACAGAAAATAAATAAGTGAGGGCCGATTCACTGTCACATTTCTCCTGAAGATTGTCCTTGCCACCAAGAAGATGACATTCCTCGTAGCTCGAAGCAACCGAGTTGACGAGCGAGGTGGAGGGACAAGGTGCTGTGGAGAACTGACCCCTGTCACTGCAGATGATTTAAAGGCCCTCCAAGTGAAAAGGCCCCGAGGTTCCAAATGGGAAAAAGGCACTAGTCAAATTGGCTTAAAACAAAATTGGAGGCTTCACCCTTTTCGGTACGTCCTGACTATTCTGTTTTTAATGTTACCACAAACATGGGGGAAACGGAGCCACCAAGCTCATCAGCCATTCGAATGGACACTGCATCAAGTGGGCATTGATGATGATAAAGTCATACAAACTATAATAACTCCAGGGGCCCCTGCCTTTAAGACCACTCTGTGTCAGTTAGCGCCAGTAGATGGAGCGTGTAAAAATGAAGGTACACCATTTTATCTATGCCCGAGCTCTAACCCTGGGAAATCGTATTGTAACCAACCAGGACAACATTTTTGCGCATACTGGGGTTGTGAAACAATTGCTAACCGGTGGATTCCAGAGCCTGGAAAAGATCCCTTCTTGAAGGTATCTTGGGCCCCTTATGGATGTAAGCCGCAAGTGGTACGTACACTGGATAGAAGTGGGTCTGTCAGTATCGCAAAGTGGAGTTGCAACTACTGGCACTTGAATGTGACCCGACCTCAGGACCCTAGCTGGCTAGTAGGAAGAACTTGGGGAGTTCGTTATAATAAGGAACTAGGGCAAGATAGAGGTGGGCTAATACACATTAAAAAGAAACCAGCCTCGAATGATCCACTGCCAGTAGGCCCCAAGCAGGTCCTGACTGATGATTTGGCTAAGAAAACAGACCCCGACCAGACATTGACTGATAGTTTGGTCAAGGAAACAGAGGGTGATGTAACGAAAGTTATTGTAATGAATAGTACCCAAGCCATCCAAACCCCTGACGAAAACTCTGGGGATAACCCTCTTTGGAAACTGATGCAAGCCAGTTACCTGGTATTAAACCACACAAACCCAAATTAAATCACACAAACCACACAAACACAAACATTGCTGGGTGTGTTGCGATACTAGACCTCCCTTCTATGAGGCAATAGGCATCCACTCAAAGGCGAAAAGGGTAAATGGTTCAAACCCAACACAATGTTTATGGGATTCTGAAGGTCGAAAACCAGGCCTGACGATGCAACATGTATCGGGACAAGGGAGATGTATTGGGAATGTACCCCCAGAGAAAAATAAATTATGCAAGATAAGAGCTTCCCTGAAAGGGAAGCCCCCTGCTGATTGGCTAATACCAGCCCGTAACACCAAATGGATCTGCTCCAAAACTGGAATCACTCCCTGTTTATCTCTTAAATTGTTCAACGAATATGAGGAATATTGCATCCAAGTGATGATAATCCCCCGGATCATATACCACCCTGAGGAATTTGTGCATAATAACCAGAATACCCAGAGTCACCACTTACAGAAACGAGAACCATTTACCTTTACGGCTTTGACAATAGCCACTTTGATAGCTGTAGGAGCAACAGGCGCGGGCACAGGAATAACGTCATTGGTCCAACAAAATCAGAAATTTCAATCACTTAGAATAGCAGTAGACGAAGACTTGGTAAGAATTGAACAATCAATAACTGCCTTGGAAAAATCTGTTAGATCATTATCAGAGGTGGTGCTACAAAACCGAAGGGGGTTAGATTTAATGTTTCTACAACAAGGTGGGCTATGTGCTGCCTTGGGAGAACAATGTTGTGTATATGCTGATCACACAGGGATTGTAAGGGATACTATGACAAAACTTCGGGAAGGCCTAGAAAAACGAAAACGAGAACAAGAAACGCAACAAAGCTGGTATGAGTCCTGGTTTAACCACTCTCCTTGGCTTACCGCATTACTATCTACCATTGCAGGACCCTTGATTATATTAATACTGGTATTAACTTTTGGACCCTGTATATTCAATAGAGTAGTTACAATTGTAAAAAACAGATTGGAAGCAGCTCATTTGATGCTTATGAGAGCCAAGCATGAACCTCTGGGAGGAATACCGGAGGTGGAGGAGACCCTCATTTTGAGCCAGCAGGTGCTTAAGCGATTTGATGAACAAAATAGTGAAAAGAAAAAGGGGGGATTGTAATAAACTGTGAGCTGTTTGTTCATCAAACCTTGTCAGAACAATGGAGAGTTATATGAAATACACAAAGTCGGCCACAAGAAAGTTACATTAAATACACAAGGTCAGCCACAGGCACCTGGCTATGTAAAAACGGCATGCAGGACTGCGAAAGGAGGGAGCGGGGGGGGGCTCATAAAGATGAAGGGTATAAAACCAGTAACTTTCTAACCATATAGTTTGAAGAAGCAATTAGTGGGAGGGGGAAGTCTGGTTTGGAGCAAGAAACAGTCTCACATTATCTCGAGGGAGGGAGGGAGTGATTAAAAGGAGCAAGGATTCGAGAACAGGATGGCACCCATCACATAAATCTCCTTGTTCAAGAAGGACACGAATCGGCTCAGACTGATAAGGACACTGCCAACTTGTGGGAACAGCACATTCCAGGCAAAGGTGAAAAGTACACCGTGAAGAAGACCTACGGCCTTCCTCCCAAAAGACCCCCGAAGACCCTCGCCCACAATTCCTGGGAGAATTTGCGCAAGCGCGAAGGACTGATAAGCTAATTAGCATACGAAGCGAGAGTAGGTGGGTTTAGGTAATGAATATGTATAAGCATCAACGGAATATTTATTGTTTTTACTGTATAAGAATGGGGCGGTTTGCTATCTCGGCGCGCGCCGTTGGCGGAGCAGGAGACTCCCCGGCCGCCCAGCGCTGTTTTGCTTACTGGTCGCTTGCTTTAATAAACCAAATTTTTAATTGGCCAATCTCTGTCAGTTAATTGGACAAAGAGGGCAGATAAACTATAACAGCAGGACGCCATTTTATGGGGGCAGGACGCCATTTTGGGGGGTTAGAAGGCCCAGTTGTGGGGCAGGGGGCCACTTTCGGGGGCAAGAGAGCATTTTGGGGGGCAGGACGCCATTTTGGGGGGTAGAAGGCCCAGTTATGGGGCAGGAGACCACTTTCGGGGGCGAGAGCGCATTTTGTGGGGCAAGGAGGCCATTTTGGGGGTCGCCCCACCCACGGCGAGGGAGGACCCGAGACACCCAATCGCGGCGAGGGACGACCCGAGACACCCAATGGCGGCGAGGGAAGACCTCCGGTGTCCAATGGCGGCAAGGTGAGACCCGAGTGAGCTCCGCCCCCCACCCCCCCAGCTTATGGGCGGGGCCACGTTGGGTTGGCCAACCTGGTTGAGCTCTCAAGACCCGCGATGGCCCCGCCCACGGCGGCCATCTTGGGACAGAACGCTGGGCAGAGATGAGAGGCGGGAAGGGGCCCAGGGGAGTTTTTACTCGTGGCCCATGCCGCGCTGGCAAAGCAGCGCCGTCCCCTCCTCTTCCTCGGAGGAAGGGGGTGGGCGGGGCTTCCTCCCGGCACGGGGCCGTCCGCGGGGGCTCAGCCCTCGTCGCTGCCGGAGACGCTGGCCATGGCGTAGGCGCCGGCGTCGTCCTTGTCGTGCAGCCCCTTCCAGTGAACGCCGCCTGGCCGGGGGAGGGGGGCGGGGCCTAGGCGGGGGGTGCAGCCGCGATGGCCCCGCCCCCTCAGTGAAAAACCGGGTGGCCCTGCCCCCTTCCCGGTTTTATATCGCTCGATGTTAAGCTTGGGAAGAGGGAGGGGTGGAGGGAGGTTATCTTGTTCTCTGTCTCATTATCTTGCTGTTTGTAGTAATAAATGAATAGTTTTCCCCAAGTCGAGTCTGTTTTGCCCGTGACGGTAAATTTAAGGATTTCTCCCTGTCCTTATCTCAAACCTCGAGCCGTTTTTCCTTACATTATCTCCCCCTGTTCTCTCGGAGGGTGGGAGGAGTGAGAGAGAGACTGCGTAGTCTGGTCCTGATCGGGGCTGAACTACGACAGTGTTACTTTCTTAAACATTCTCCAAACCCATAGGTACAGCACAATAGTTAATATTAATAAAACTCCTAAGCTAATCAATAAGATCACAACGGGGCGCACCATAGTATTAAGGATCCCTGTTGCCTCTGTCCCAGCCCCACTCATGCCCTGAGTACATTTCCATTTTGTGCATAACCACAGTGGCCAAGTTTAAGCCCGACCGTTTAAAAGGTGGTCCCATGCTTCCTGTAAACCCAAGGGAGGCGTGAGACCACGGCCATTTGGTGTCCTTTTGATTACAAGTTGGTGGTAAGATGCAGGAAAATATTGTAAGCCCAATCACAATTCCAATTAAACAATTGGTCATTTTAGGATTTAGTTGGTCTAGTGGATTAGTACAGCTACTTCTGTAGATAATGTACTGCCTTTGGTGACCTGCTAAAATGGGTTTTATATTTCCTATAATAAAATGACAAATAAGATATAAACTGCACCGATGACAGATTTGGGCGAGATTAGTTACTGGCCGGTCCCGGTTTCTTTGTCCGGTATCGTTTGCTGTGGTGTCCCTCCGGTTCACTACTGCACTGTTCCCGCCCTTATCCGTTCGAACGAGTTTAAGTCTCAAGTCTTCGTTGTTGTCTGGAGTTACTTTCCACAAGGTTGCAGAGGCTCTCTTGATCCGAGTATGGTGTATCCAGGAGTTCTGTCCCTTTACCTTAATTGCCGTGTAGGTGGAGAGGAGGACTTGAAAAGGTCCGGCCCACTGTGGTTCCAGAGTTTTTTCTGTAAGAGACTTAACATATACATAGTCCCCTGGTTGTATATCGTGAACAGGCCCATCCAGACCCCTACGACGTGTTCCCATTGCATGTTTTTCAATTCTTTTTAATTGTTTGTTTAGTGCCACCATATAGGAGGTCATTATTTCTTCACCAATTTGTGAAGACGTTCCCTTTTGTACCCCATAGGGTCGTCCATATAGAATTTCGAATGGACTAAGCCCTTCTCTTGCTCTTGGTCTGGTTCGTATTCGTATAAGAGCTAATGGTAAAGTTAGATTAGTTTCCTGACCCAACTTGACAATCTGTTGTTTGATTGGGTGATTCATTTTCTCCACCTGGCCACTTGATTGTGGTCGGTAAGAGGTATGTAATTGCCACTCTATCCCTAGATGGTGGCTAATTGCTTGTACTATTCTGGACACAAAATGTGGTCCTCTATCCGATGACATTACTGCTGCGACTCCAAACCTAGGTACTATTTCCTGGAGCAGTATTTTGGTTACTTCCCAGGCTTTAGCAGTTCCGCACGGGAAAGCTTCTGGCCAGCCTGAAAAGGTATCCGTAAGTACTAATAAGTATCGATACCCCCCTTTTCTAGGGAGTTCTGAGAAATCAATCTGCCAACGTTGTCCCGGACCATTCCCCTTTCCGATTTTTTCAAGTTTCGGCCCTTTTACAACTTCAGGATTAGTCTGGAGACAAAGATCACATTGTTGAGTTACTTGTCTAACGGTAGTGTCTAAGTTTCACGCTATTATGTTCCTGATGAGATCTTTATATAGGGCTTCTGCCCCCCCCTCCCCCCAGTGTCTTTTTCTATGTTCTTCTCGGACTACTGACCATATCATGTAGGAGGGAATTACTACCCTCCCGTGTGAGGGGTAGTAATTGGCCCACCCTTCCTCATTATATGACCCCTTTAGATCATTAATAAGTTTGCCGACTTCCTTTGTGTATTCTGGTTTACCTTCTAGAAATACCTGTCCATCAGGTATTAGCGCACCCTCTACCTTGATTGTTTCTCTAGCTGCTTGTTTTGCTTCCCTATCTGCCAGCTCATTTCCTCTTTCCAATTCTGTGCTCACTTTCTGGTGTGCTTTAATATGCATAATTGCCACCTTTTTGGGAAGCTGGACTGCATTCAGGATTTTCAAAATCCCTTCTGCGTGTTTGATGGTTTTTCCATGAGAATTTAACAGTCCTCTTTCCTTCCATATTGCTCCATGGGCATGTACCACCCCAAAGGCATATTTAGGGTCAGTCCAAATGTTTACAGTCCTTCCCTGGGCTCTCTCCAGGGCTCAGGTAAGGGCTATGATCTCGGCCTTTTGGGCTGAGACGTCGGCTGATAGTGGCCTGGACTCTATCACCTTTTCAAAAGTGGTAACAGCATATCCGGAATGTCGCCTTCCATTTAACATATAGCTGCTTCCATCGGTGAACCAATGTTCGGCTCCATCGACAGGGACATCTTTAAGATCCGTTCGACTAGAATACATGGTTTCAATTGTTTCCAAGCAGTCATGACTCACCGGCTCCCCGATGTTCCCATCAAGGAATGAGGCCGGATTGATGATGTTTGTGGTCACGATTTCAACATCATCCTGTTCAACCATTATAGCTTGATATTTCAGGAACCTTTGTGGGGAAAGCCAATGCCCTCCTTTTGCTTCAAGGACCGCAGATACAGTCTGGGAAACTAGGACAGTCATTTTCTGGCCTAGAGTGAACTTTCAGGCTTCTTGAATGTTTAGAATGACAGCTGCTACTGCTCTCAGACAGCTGGGCCACTGTCGCAGTTCAGCCCCGATCGGGACCAGACTACACAGTCTCTCTCTCGCTCCCCCCACCCTCCAAGAGAATAGGGGGAGATGATATAAGAAAAACGGCTCGAGGTTTGAGATAAGGACGGGAAGAAATTTGTAAAGTTACCGTTACAGGCAAAACAGACTCGACTTGGGGAAAAACACTCATTTATTTCTAAAACTAGCAGGAGAATGAGACAGGGAACAAGATAACCTCCCCCCACTCCTCCCTCTTCCCGGGCTTAACATTATCTCTACTACCTTCCCCTCCCGAGCAGCATGGAGGGGGGGTCGGGGGCGGGGGGGGGGGAATGGGGGTCGCAGTCAGTTCATCACGCGTTGTTTTACGCCTCTGTGTCATCGTTGGGGGAAGAACTCCTCGCATGCCTCCTCTGCTCCAGCGTGGGGTCCCTCCCACGGGCCACAGTCCTTCGTGAAACTGCTCCGGCGTGGGTCATCTCTTCCACGGGGTGCAGTCCCTCTAGAGCAGCTGTCCCAGCGGGCCCTCCACGGGGCACAGTCTCCTTCAGGCCTCTACCTGTTCCGGCGTGGGGTCCTCCACAGGCTGCAGGTGGACCTCTGCCCCTCCGTGGACCTCCATGGGCTGCAGGGGGACAACCTGCTCCACCATGGTCGTCACCACGAGTTGCAGAGGAATCTTGGCCAGAAGCCATATTACTCCTCCCCCTCCTTCTTCACTGACCTTGGCGTCTGCAGCCGTTCCTCGCAACAGGCTGGCAGACGCCTCTCAGGATCCTTTTTACATCTTATTCACTTCAACTGCTCCTCTCCACTTCTTGCAGCCAGGCCGGGCCGAGTTGGGCCCAGTCGGCTGCCCGGCGGGAGGCCAGAGGGTGAGGCCTGCAAGGCCCACAAGGCTCGCGCTTCCCCCTCTCTGCCCCCCGCTCAGCTGCTTCACATCTCTCCCTTTTTTTTTTTCTGTTTCCCCCTTCTTAAATATGTTATAGCAGAGGCATTATCACAGAACATTCTGCTACCAATTGGCTTGGCCTTGGCCAGCAGTGGGTCCGCCCTAGGCCCAGCCAATTCCACTGAACAAAGGGGAGCGACTTCTAGCAGTTTCCTACAGAAGCTGCCACCTTAGCACCCCCCCACTAACAAAACCAGAACAGCCACCCTTTCGCAGCGGCATCCAGCTGTTTGGAGAAGTATGCTACCGCCCGTCTGTATGGTCCCAAATCTTGTGCCAATATTCCTAGTGCCATTCCTTGTTTTTCGTGGGAAAATAGAAAAAATGGCTTACTCACATCAGGAAGTCCCAATGCTGATGCCGACATCAGGGCTTTCTTCAGCTGATGGAAGGCTCGATCTGACTCAGCATCCCACTGGAGATCCTTTTGGTTAGCTGCTATCAGGGAATAGAGTGGCTTAACAGGCAGACCATAATCACATATCCAAAGTTGGCACCACCCCGTCATTCCTAAGAATGTCCGTAGTTCCTTTATAGTTTGTGGTGGGGGGCTTTGGCATATGGCCTCTTTCCGGGCTTGTCCTAGGATCCGTTGTCCGGCACTGATCTCGTACCCCAGGTACGTGACCTGGGGTTGTAACAACGCCTGTGCCTTTTTCTTAGAAACCCGATATCCCTGTAGTCCCAGGAAATTTAACAGACTCACGGTCCAAATGACACAGGATTCTTTGGTTCTGGTTGCAATAAGAAGGTCGTCTACATACTGTAACACCTTCCCTTCTTCTGAAGGTGGTTCCCATGATTCCAAGTCCTTTGCTAGCTGATTCCTCAAAACTGTGGGGCACGAGAAGTGCCTGCTCCGGAGGCTTCTTGCGAGCAGCGCTAAAAGCACGCGAACATCGCGTTTCTGTGCTTTCCTGAACAGCTTGCGCTGGGACAGTTACAGCCGCGTTTTGCAAGCTGTCCGGGGTTCTGAGGCACTAAAAGTGCGGATGTGTGGCGACTGTCCAAGACGAGAACCGGCTGCTCTGAAAGCCCTTCCTGCTCTTCACGTACGCTTTCTAGCAGCTCTACGGACACACACGCGTCAGCCTCTTCACTGTCCTACACAGCTAGCACGCTGGCAGTTACCGTCAACTTGGAAGCAGCCGCGCAGAAGGCAGTCGCCCTGCAACCGGCGAACAGCGCACATTCGCGGCTACACGCGAGCTGGCCGCACTCGGAGCTTTCGCGGCTCTTCTCTCGCTCTTTCCCGCAGAGCTCCGGCGATGCACAACTCGAACCGCGAAAGCCGCAATGAGCTTTGTGCAAGCTGCGCAGAAGAAACAAGGCACTAAACCGGCAAATGTCCAGCTAATCTCCAACGTGAAAAGGCTCAGCAAGGAAAGCTCTTGCTAACAGCCCAGAAGCATTGCGACTCTTCTCTGGATGATTTGCCCACCAACACTTCACATCAGCTCAAGCCGGCTGCCCGGAGGAAAAGAGGCTAGGAAAGATTGTAGCAGGCACGGTTGTTGCTGCACGAGAAGTGCCTGCTCCGGAGGCTTCTTGCGAGCAGCGCTAAAAGCACGCGAACATCGCGTTTCTGTGCTTTCCTGAACAGCTTGCGCTGGGACAGTTACAGCCGTGTTTTGCAAGCTGTCCGGGGTTCTGAGGCACTAAAAGTGCGGATGTGTGGCGACTGTCCAAGACGAGAACCGGCTGCTCTGAAAGCCCTTCCTGCTCGTCACGTACGCTTTCTAGCAGCTCTACGGACACACACGCGTCAGCCTCTTCACTGTCCTACACAGCTAGCACGCTGGCAGTTACCGTCAACTTGGAAGCAGCCGCGCAGAAGGCAGTCGCCCTGCAACCGGCGAACAGCGCACATTCGCGGCTACACGCGAGCTGGCCGCACTCGGAGCTTTCGCGGCTCTTCTCTCGCTCTTTCCCGCAGAGCTCCGGCGATGCACAACTCGAACCGCGAAAGCCGCAATGAGCTTTGTGCAAGCTGCGCAGAAGAAACAAGGCACTAAACCGGCAAATGTCCAGCTAATCTCCAACGTGAAAAGGCTCAGCAAGGAAAGCTCTTGCTAACAGCCCAGAAGCATTGCGACTCTTCTCTGGATGATTTGCCCACCAACACTTCACATCAGCTCAAGCCGGCTGCCCGGAGGAAAAGAGGCTAGGAAAGATCGTAGCAGGCACGGTTGTTGCTGCACGAGAAGTGCCTGCTCCGGAGGCTTCTTGCGAGCAGCGCTAAAAGCACGCGAACATCGCGTTTCTGTGCTTTCCTGAACAGCTTGCGCTGGGACAGTTACAGCCGTGTTTTGCAAGCTGTCCGGGGTTCTGAGGCACTAAAAGTGCGGATGTGTGGCGACTGTCCAAGACGAGAACCGGCTGCTCTGAAAGCCCTTCCTGCTCGTCACGTACGCTTTCTAGCAGCTCTACGGACACACACGCGTCAGCCTCTTCACTGTCCTACACAGCTAGCACGCTGGCAGTTACCGTCAACTTGGAAGCAGCCGCGCAGAAGGCAGTCGCCCTGCAACCGGCGAACAGCGCACATTCGCGGCTACACGCGAGCTGGCCGCACTCGGAGCTTTCGCGGCTCTTCTCTCGCTCTTTCCCGCAGAGCTCCGGCGATGCACAACTCGAACCGCGAAAGCCGCAATGAGCTTTGTGCAAGCTGCGCAGAAGAAACAAGGCACTAAACCGGCAAATGTCCAGCTAATCTCCAACGTGAAAAGGCTCAGCAAGGAAAGCTCTTGCTAACAGCCCAGAAGCATTGCGACGCTTCTCTGGATGATTTGCCCACCAACACTTCACATCAGCTCAAGCCGGCTGCCCGGAGGAAAAGAGGCTAGGAAAGATCGTAGCAGGCACGGTTGTTGCTGCACGAGAAGTGCCTGCTCCGGAGGCTTCTTGCGAGCAGCGCTAAAAGCACGCGAACATCGCGTTTCTGTGCTTTCCTGAACAGCTTGCGCTGGGACAGTTACAGCCGTGTTTTGCAAGCTGTCCGGGGTTCTGAGGCACTAAAAGTGCGGATGTGTGGCGACTGTCCAAGACGAGAACCGGCTGCTCTGAAAGCCCTTCCTGCTCGTCACGTACGCTTTCTAGCAGCTCTACGGACACACACGCGTCAGCCTCTTCACTGTCCTACACAGCTAGCACGCTGGCAGTTACCGTCAACTTGGAAGCAGCCGCGCAGAAGGCAGTCGCCCTGCAACCGGCGAACAGCGCACATTCGCGGCTACACGCGAGCTGGCCGCACTCGGAGCTTTCGCGGCTCTTCTCTCGCTCTTTCCCGCAGAGCTCCGGCGATGCACAACTCGAACCGCGAAAGCCGCAATGAGCTTTGTGCAAGCTGCGCAGAAGAAACAAGGCACTAAACCGGCAAATGTCCAGCTAATCTCCAACGTGAAAAGGGTCAGCAAGGAAAGCTCTTGCTAACAGCCCAGAAGCATTGCGACTCTTCTCTGGATGATTTGCCCACCAACACTTCACATCAGCTCAAGCCGGCTGCCCGGAGGAAAAGAGGCTAGGAAAGATCGTAGCAGGCACGGTTGTTGCTGCACGAGAAGTGCCTGCTCCGGAGGCTTCTTGCGAGCAGCGCTAAAAGCACGCGAACATCGCGTTTCTGTGCTTTCCTGAACAGCTTGCGCTGGGACAGTTACAGCCGTGTTTTGCAAGCTGTCCGGGGTTCTGAGGCACTAAAAGTGCGGATGTGTGGCGACTGTCCAAGACGAGAACCGGCTGCTCTGAAAGCCCTTCCTGCTCGTCACGTACGCTTTCTAGCAGCTCTACGGACACACACGCGTCAGCCTCTTCACTGTCCTACACAGCTAGCACGCTGGCAGTTACCGTCAACTTGGAAGCAGCCGCGCAGAAGGCAGTCGCCCTGCAACCGGCGAACAGCGCACATTCGCGGCTACACGCGAGCTGGCCGCACTCGGAGCTTTCGCGGCTCTTCTCTCGCTCTTTCCCGCAGAGCTCCGGCGATGCACAACTCGAACCGCGAAAGCCGCAATGAGCTTTGTGCAAGCTGCGCAGAAGAAACAAGGCACTAAACCGGCAAATGTCCAGCTAATCTCCAACGTGAAAAGGCTCAGCAAGGAAAGCTCTTGCTAACAGCCCAGAAGCATTGCGACGCTTCTCTGGATGATTTGCCCACCAACACTTCACATCAGCTCAAGCCGGCTGCCCGGAGGAAAAGAGGCTAGGAAAGATGGTAGCAGGCACGGTTGTTGCTGCACGAGAAGTGCCTGCTCCGGAGGCTTCTTGCGAGCAGCGCTAAAAGCACGCGAACATCGCGTTTCTGTGCTTTCCTGAACAGCTTGCGCTGGGACAGTTACAGCCGTGTTTTGCAAGCTGTCCGGGGTTCTGAGGCACTAAAAGTGCGGATGTGTGGCGACTGTCCAAGACGAGAACCGGCTGCTCTGAAAGCCCTTCCTGCTCGTCACGTACGCTTTCTAGCAGCTCTACGGACACACACGCGTCAGCCTCTTCACTGTCCTACACAGCTAGCACGCTGGCAGTTACCGTCAACTTGGAAGCAGCCGCGCAGAAGGCACTCGCCCTGCAACCGGCGAACAGCGCACATTCGCGGCTACACGCGAGCTGGCCGCACTCGGAGCTTTCGCGGCTCTTCTCTCGCTCTTTCCCGCAGAGCTCCGGCGATGCACAACTCGAACCGCGAAAGCCGCAATGAGCTTTGTGCAAGCTGCGCAGAAGAAACAAGGCACTAAACCGGCAAATGTCCAGCTAATCTCCAACGTGAAAAGGGTCAGCAAGGAAAGCTCTTGCTAACAGCCCAGAAGCATTGCGACGCTTCTCTGGATGATTTGCCCACCAACACTTCACATCAGCTCAAGCCGGCTGCCCGGAGGAAAAGAGGCTAGGAAAGATCGTAGCAGGCACGGTTGTTGCTGCACGAGAAGTGCCTGCTCCGGAGGCTTCTTGCGAGCAGCGCTAAAAGCACGCGAACATCGCGTTTCTGTGCTTTCCTGAACAGCTTGCGCTGGGACAGTTACAGCCGTGTTTTGCAAGCTGTCCGGGGTTCTGAGGCACTAAAAGTGCGGATGTGTGGCGACTGTCCAAGACGAGAACCGGCTGCTCTGAAAGCCCTTCCTGCTCGTCACGTACGCTTTCTAGCAGCTCTACGGACACACACGCGTCAGCCTCTTCACTGTCCTACACAGCTAGCACGCTGGCAGTTACCGTCAACTTGGAAGCAGCCGCGCAGAAGGCAGTCGCCCTGCAACCGGCGAACAGCGCACATTCGCGGCTACACGCGAGCTGGCCGCACTCGGAGCTTTCGCGGCTCTTCTCTCGCTCTTTCCCGCAGAGCTCCGGCGATGCACAACTCGAACCGCGAAAGCCGCAATGAGCTTTGTGCAAGCTGCGCAGAAGAAACAAGGCACTAAACCGGCAAATGTCCAGCTAATCTCCAACGTGAAAAGGGTCAGCAAGGAAAGCTCTTGCTAACAGCCCAGAAGCATTGCGACGCTTCTCTGGATGATTTGCCCACCAACACTTCACATCAGCTCAAGCCGGCTGCCCGGAGGAAAAGAGGCTAGGAAAGATCGTAGCAGGCACGGTTGTTGCTGCACGAGAAGTGCCTGCTCCGGAGGCTTCTTGCGAGCAGCGCTAAAAGCACGCGAACATCGCGTTTCTGTGCTTTCCTGAACAGCTTGCGCTGGGACAGTTACAGCCGTGTTTTGCAAGCTGTCCGGGGTTCTGAGGCACTAAAAGTGCGGATGTGTGGCGACTGTGCAAGACGAGAACCGGCTGCTCTGAAAGCCCTTCCTGCTCGTCACGTACGCTTTCTAGCAGCTCTACGGACACACACGCGTCAGCCTCTTCACTGTCCTACACAGCTAGCACGCTGGCAGTTACCGTCAACTTGGAAGCAGCCGCGCAGAAGGCAGTCGCCCTGCAACCGGCGAACAGCGCACATTCGCGGCTACACGCGAGCTGGCCGCACTCGGAGCTTTCGCGGCTCTTCTCTCGCTCTTTCCCGCAGAGCTCCGGCGATGCACAACTCGAACCGCGAAAGCCGCAATGAGCTTTGTGCAAGCTGCGCAGAAGAAACAAGGCACTAAACCGGCAAATGTCCAGCTAATCTCCAACGTGAAAAGGCTCAGCAAGGAAAGCTCTTGCTAACAGCCCAGAAGCATTGCGACGCTTCTCTGGATGATTTGCCCACCAACACTTCACATCAGCTCAAGCCGGCTGCCCGGAGGAAAAGAGGCTAGGAAAGATCGTAGCAGGCACGGTTGTTGCTGCACGAGAAGTGCCTGCTCCGGAGGCTTCTTGCGAGCAGCGCTAAAAGCACGCGAACATCGCGTTTCTGTGCTTTCCTGAACAGCTTGCGCTGGGACAGTTACAGCCGTGTTTTGCAAGCTGTCCGGGGTTCTGAGGCACTAAAAGTGCGGATGTGTGGCGACTGTGCAAGACGAGAACCGGCTGCTCTGAAAGCCCTTCCTGCTCGTCACGTACGCTTTCTAGCAGCTCTACGGACACACACGCGTCAGCCTCTTCACTGTCCTACACAGCTAGCACGCTGGCAGTTACCGTCAACTTGGAAGCAGCCGCGCAGAAGGCAGTCGCCCTGCAACCGGCGAACAGCGCACATTCGCGGCTACACGCGAGCTGGCCGCACTCGGAGCTTTCGCGGCTCTTCTCTCGCTCTTTCCCGCAGAGCTCCGGCGATGCACAACTCGAACCGCGAAAGCCGCAATGAGCTTTGTGCAAGCTGCGCAGAAGAAACAAGGCACTAAACCGGCAAATGTCCAGCTAATCTCCAACGTGAAAAGGCTCAGCAAGGAAAGCTCTTGCTAACAGCCCAGAAGCATTGCGACGCTTCTCTGGATGATTTGCCCACCAACACTTCACATCAGCTCAAGCCGGCTGCCCGGAGGAAAAGAGGCTAGGAAAGATCGTAGCAGGCACGGTTGTTGCTGCACGAGAAGTGCCTGCTCCGGAGGCTTCTTGCGAGCAGCGCTAAAAGCACGCGAACATCGCGTTTCTGTGCTTTCCTGAACAGCTTGCGCTGGGACAGTTACAGCCGTGTTTTGCAAGCTGTCCGGGGTTCTGAGGCACTAAAAGTGCGGATGTGTGGCGACTGTGCAAGACGAGAACCGGCTGCTCTGAAAGCCCTTCCTGCTCGTCACGTACGCTTTCTAGCAGCTCTACGGACACACACGCGTCAGCCTCTTCACTGTCCTACACAGCTAGCACGCTGGCAGTTACCGTCAACTTGGAAGCAGCCGCGCAGAAGGCAGTCGCCCTGCAACCGGCGAACAGCGCACATTCGCGGCTACACGCGAGCTGGCCGCACTCGGAGCTTTCGCGGCTCTTCTCTCGCTCTTTCCCGCAGAGCTCCGGCGATGCACAACTCGAACCGCGAAAGCCGCAATGAGCTTTGTGCAAGCTGCGCAGAAGAAACAAGGCACTAAACCGGCAAATGTCCAGCTAATCTCCAACGTGAAAAGGCTCAGCAAGGAAAGCTCTTGCTAACAGCCCAGAAGCATTGCGACGCTTCTCTGGATGATTTGCCCACCAACACTTCACATCAGCTCAAGCCGGCTGCCCGGAGGAAAAGAGGCTAGGAAAGATCGTAGCAGGCACGGTTGTTGCTGCACGAGAAGTGCCTGCTCCGGAGGCTTCTTGCGAGCAGCGCTAAAAGCACGCGAACATCGCGTTTCTGTGCTTTCCTGAACAGCTTGCGCTGGGACAGTTACAGCCGTGTTTTGCAAGCTGTCCGGGGTTCTGAGGCACTAAAAGTGCGGATGTGTGGCGACTGTGCAAGACGAGAACCGGCTGCTCTGAAAGCCCTTCCTGCTCGTCACGTACGCTTTCTAGCAGCTCTACGGACACACACGCGTCAGCCTCTTCACTGTCCTACACAGCTAGCACGCTGGCAGTTACCGTCAACTTGGAAGCAGCCGCGCAGAAGGCAGTCGCCCTGCAACCGGCGAACAGCGCATCATCGCGGCTACACGCGAGCTGGCCGCACTCGGAGCTTTCGCGGCTCTTCTCTCGCTCTTTCCCGCAGAGCTCCGGCGATGCACAACTCGAACCGCGAAAGCCGCAAAGAGCTTTGTGCAAGCTGCGCAGAAGAAACAAGGCACTAAACCGGCAAATGTCCAGCTAATCTCCAACGTGAAAAGGCTCAGCAAGGAAAGCTCTTGCTAACAGCCCAGAAGCATTGCGACGCTTCTCTGGATGATTTGCCCACCAACACTTCACATCAGCTCAAGCCGGCTGCCCGGAGGAAAAGAGGCTAGGAAAGATGGTAGCAGGCACGGTTGTTGCTGCACGAGAAGTGCCTGCTCCGGAGGCTTCTTGCGAGCAGCGCTAAAAGCACGCGAACATCGCGTTTCTGTGCTTTCCTGAACAGCTTGCGCTGGGACAGTTACAGCCGTGTTTTGCAAGCTGTCCGGGGTTCTGAGGCACTAAAAGTGCGGATGTGTGGCGACTGTGCAAGACGAGAACCGGCTGCTCTGAAAGCCCTTCCTGCTCGTCACGTACGCTTTCTAGCAGCTCTACGGACACACACGCGTCAGCCTCTTCACTGTCCTACACAGCTAGCACGCTGGCAGTTACCGTCAACTTGGAAGCAGCCGCGCAGAAGGCAGTCGCCCTGCAACCGGCGAACAGCGCACATTCGCGGCTACACGCGAGCTGGCCGCACTCGGAGCTTTCGCGGCTCTTCTCTCGCTCTTTCCCGCAGAGCTCCGGCGATGCACAACTCGAACCGCGAAAGCCGCAATGAGCTTTGTGCAAGCTGCGCAGAAGAAACAAGGCACTAAACCGGCAAATGTCCAGCTAATCTCCAACGTGAAAAGGCTCAGCAAGGAAAGCTCTTGCTAACAGCCCAGAAGCATTGCGACGCTTCTCTGGATGATTTGCCCACCAACACTTCACATCAGCTCAAGCCGGCTGCCCGGAGGAAAAGAGGCTAGGAAAGATCGTAGAACGCACGGTTGTTGTGCACGAGAAGTGCCTGCTCCGGAGGCTTCTTGCGAGCAGCGCTAAAAGCACGCGAACATCGCGTTTCTGTGCTTTCCTGAACAGCTTGCGCTGGGACAGTTACAGCCGTGTTTTGCAAGCTGTCCGGGGTTCTGAGGCACTAAAAGTGCGGATGTGTGGCGACTGTCCAAGACGAGAACCGGCTGCTCTGAAAGCCCTTCCTGCTCGTCACGTACGCTTTCTAGCAGCTCTACGGACACACACGCGTCAGCCTCTTCACTGTCCTACACAGCTAGCACGCTGGCAGTTACCGTCAACTTGGAAGCAGCCGCGCAGAAGGCAGTCGCCCTGCAACCGGCGAACAGCGCACATTCGCGGCTACACGCGAGCTGGCCGCACTCGGAGCTTTCGCGGCTCTTCTCTCGCTCTTTCCCGCAGAGCTCCGGCGATGCACAACTCGAACCGCGAAAGCCGCAATGAGCTTTGTGCAAGCTGCGCAGAAGAAACAAGGCACTAAACCGGCAAATGTCCAGCTAATCTCCAACGTGAAAAGGCTCAGCAAGGAAAGCTCTTGCTAACAGCCCAGAAGCATTGCGACGCTTCTCTGGATGATTTGCCCACCAACACTTCACATCAGCTCAAGCCGGCTGCCCGGAGGAAAAGAGGCTAGGAAAGATCGTAGCAGGCACGGTTGTTGCTGCACGAGAAGTGCCTGCTCCGGAGGCTTCTTGCGAGCAGCGCTAAAAGCACGCGAACATCGCGTTTCTGTGCTTTCCTGAACAGCTTGCGCTGGGACAGTTACAGCCGTGTTTTGCAAGCTGTCCGGGGTTCTGAGGCACTAAAAGTGCGGATGTGTGGCGACTGTCCAAGACGAGAACCGGCTGCTCTGAAAGCCCTTCCTGCTCGTCACGTACGCTTTCTAGCAGCTCTACGGACACACACGCGTCAGCCTCTTCACTGTCCTACACAGCTAGCACGCTGGCACTTACCGTCAACTTGGAAGCAGCCGCGCAGAAGGCACTCGCCCTGCAACCGGCGAACAGCGCACATTCGCGGCTACACGCGAGCTGGCCGCACTCGGAGCTTTCGCGGCTCTTCTCTCGCTCTTTCCCGCAGAGCTCCGGCGATGCACAACTCGAACCGCGAAAGCCGCAATGAGCTTTGTGCAAGCTGCGCAGAAGAAACAAGGCACTAAACCGGCAAATGTCCAGCTAATCTCCAACGTGAAAAGGCTCAGCAAGGAAAGCTCTTGCTAACAGCCCAGAAGCATTGCGACGCTTCTCTGGATGATTTGCCCACCAACACTTCACATCAGCTCAAGCCGGCTGCCCGGAGGAAAAGAGGCTAGGAAAGATCGTAGCAGGCACGGTTGTTGCTGCACGAGAAGTGCCTGCTCCGGAGGCTTCTTGCGAGCAGCGCTAAAAGCACGCGAACATCGCGTTTCTGTGCTTTCCTGAACAGCTTGCGCTGGGACAGTTACAGCCGTGTTTTGCAAGCTGTCCGGGGTTCTGAGGCACTAAAAGTGCGGATGTGTGGCGACTGTCCAAGACGAGAACCGGCTGCTCTGAAAGCCCTTCCTGCTCGTCACGTACGCTTTCTAGCAGCTCTACGGACACACACGCGTCAGCCTCTTCACTGTCCTACACAGCTAGCACGCTGGCACTTACCGTCAACTTGGAAGCAGCCGCGCAGAAGGCAGTCGCCCTGCAACCGGCGAACAGCGCACATTCGCGGCTACACGCGAGCTGGCCGCACTCGGAGCTTTCGCGGCTCTTCTCTCGCTCTTTCCCGCAGAGCTCCGGCGATGCACAACTCGAACCGCGAAAGCCGCAATGAGCTTTGTGCAAGCTGCGCAGAAGAAACAAGGCACTAAACCGGCAAATGTCCAGCTAATCTCCAACGTGAAAAGGCTCAGCAAGGAAAGCTCTTGCTAACAGCCCAGAAGCATTGCGACGCTTCTCTGGATGATTTGCCCACCAACACTTCACATCAGCTCAAGCCGGCTGCCCGGAGGAAAAGAGGCTAGGAAAGATCGTAGAACGCACGGTTGTTGTGCACGAGAAGTGCCTGCTCCGGAGGCTTCTTGCGAGCAGCGCTAAAAGCACGCGAACATCGCGTTTCTGTGCTTTCCTGAACAGCTTGCGCTGGGACAGTTACAGCCGTGTTTTGCAAGCTGTCCGGGGTTCTGAGGCACTAAAAGTGCGGATGTGTGGCGACTGTCCAAGACGAGAACCGGCTGCTCTGAAAGCCCTTCCTGCTCGTCACGTACGCTTTCTAGCAGCTCTACGGACACACACGCGTCAGCCTCTTCACTGTCCTACACAGCTAGCACGCTGGCACTTACCGTCAACTTGGAAGCAGCCGCGCAGAAGGCACTCGCCCTGCAACCGGCGAACAGCGCACATTCGCGGCTACACGCGAGCTGGCCGCACTCGGAGCTTTCGCGGCTCTTCTCTCGCTCTTTCCCGCAGAGCTCCGGCGATGCACAACTCGAACCGCGAAAGCCGCAATGAGCTTTGTGCAAGCTGCGCAGAAGAAACAAGGCACTAAACCGGCAAATGTCCAGCTAATCTCCAACGTGAAAAGGCTCAGCAAGGAAAGCTCTTGCTAACAGCCCAGAAGCATTGCGACGCTTCTCTGGATGATTTGCCCACCAACACTTCACATCAGCTCAAGCCGGCTGCCCGGAGGAAAAGAGGCTAGGAAAGATCGTAGCAGGCACGGTTGTTGCTGCACGAGAAGTGCCTGCTCCGGAGGCTTCTTGCGAGCAGCGCTAAAAGCACGCGAACATCGCGTTTCTGTGCTTTCCTGAACAGCTTGCGCTGGGACAGTTACAGCCGTGTTTTGCAAGCTGTCCGGGGTTCTGAGGCACTAAAAGTGCGGATGTGTGGCGACTGTCCAAGACGAGAACCGGCTGCTCTGAAAGCCCTTCCTGCTCGTCACGTACGCTTTCTAGCAGCTCTACGGACACACACGCGTCAGCCTCTTCACTGTCCTACACAGCTAGCACGCTGGCAGTTACCGTCAACTTGGAAGCAGCCGCGCAGAAGGCAGTCGCCCTGCAACCGGCGAACAGCGCACATTCGCGGCTACACGCGAGCTGGCCGCACTCGGAGCTTTCGCGGCTCTTCTCTCGCTCTTTCCCGCAGAGCTCCGGCGATGCACAACTCGAACCGCGAAAGCCGCAATGAGCTTTGTGCAAGCTGCGCAGAAGAAACAAGGCACTAAACCGGCAAATGTCCAGCTAATCTCCAACGTGAAAAGGCTCAGCAAGGAAAGCTCTTGCTAACAGCCCAGAAGCATTGCGACGCTTCTCTGGATGATTTGCCCACCAACACTTCACATCAGCTCAAGCCGGCTGCCCGGAGGAAAAGAGGCTAGGAAAGATCGTAGCAGGCACGGTTGTTGCTGCACGAGAAGTGCCTGCTCCGGAGGCTTCTTGCGAGCAGCGCTAAAAGCACGCGAACATCGCGTTTCTGTGCTTTCCTGAACAGCTTGCGCTGGGACAGTTACAGCCGTGTTTTGCAAGCTGTCCGGGGTTCTGAGGCACTAAAAGTGCGGATGTGTGGCGACTGTCCAAGACGAGAACCGGCTGCTCTGAAAGCCCTTCCTGCTCGTCACGTACGCTTTCTAGCAGCTCTACGGACACACACGCGTCAGCCTCTTCACTGTCCTACACAGCTAGCACGCTGGCACTTACCGTCAACTTGGAAGCAGCCGCGCAGAAGGCACTCGCCCTGCAACCGGCGAACAGCGCACATTCGCGGCTACACGCGAGCTGGCCGCACTCGGAGCTTTCGCGGCTCTTCTCTCGCTCTTTCCCGCAGAGCTCCGGCGATGCACAACTCGAACCGCGAAAGCCGCAATGAGCTTTGTGCAAGCTGCGCAGAAGAAACAAGGCACTAAACCGGCAAATGTCCAGCTAATCTCCAACGTGAAAAGGCTCAGCAAGGAAAGCTCTTGCTAACAGCCCAGAAGCATTGCGACGCTTCTCTGGATGATTTGCCCACCAACACTTCACATCAGCTCAAGCCGGCTGCCCGGAGGAAAAGAGGCTAGGAAAGATGGTAGCAGGCACGGTTGTTGCTGCACGAGAAGTGCCTGCTCCGGAGGCTTCTTGCGAGCAGCGCTAAAAGCACGCGAACATCGCGTTTCTGTGCTTTCCTGAACAGCTTGCGCTGGGACAGTTACAGCCGTGTTTTGCAAGCTGTCCGGGGTTCTGAGGCACTAAAAGTGCGGATGTGTGGCGACTGTCCAAGACGAGAACCGGCTGCTCTGAAAGCCCTTCCTGCTCGTCACGTACGCTTTCTAGCAGCTCTACGGACACACACGCGTCAGCCTCTTCACTGTCCTACACAGCTAGCACGCTGGCACTTACCGTCAACTTGGAAGCAGCCGCGCAGAAGGCACTCGCCCTGCAACCGGCGAACAGCGCACATTCGCGGCTACACGCGAGCTGGCCGCACTCGGAGCTTTCGCGGCTCTTCTCTCGCTCTTTCCCGCAGAGCTCCGGCGATGCACAACTCGAACCGCGAAAGCCGCAATGAGCTTTGTGCAAGCTGCGCAGAAGAAACAAGGCACTAAACCGGCAAATGTCCAGCTAATCTCCAACGTGAAAAGGCTCAGCAAGGAAAGCTCTTGCTAACAGCCCAGAAGCATTGCGACGCTTCTCTGGATGATTTGCCCACCAACACTTCACATCAGCTCAAGCCGGCTGCCCGGAGGAAAAGAGGCTAGGAAAGATGGTAGCAGGCACGGTTGTTGCTGCACGAGAAGTGCCTGCTCCGGAGGCTTCTTGCGAGCAGCGCTAAAAGCACGCGAACATCGCGTTTCTGTGCTTTCCTGAACAGCTTGCGCTGGGACAGTTACAGCCGTGTTTTGCAAGCTGTCCGGGGTTCTGAGGCACTAAAAGTGCGGATGTGTGGCGACTGTCCAAGACGAGAACCGGCTGCTCTGAAAGCCCTTCCTGCTCGTCACGTACGCTTTCTAGCAGCTCTACGGACACACACGCGTCAGCCTCTTCACTGTCCTACACAGCTAGCACGCTGGCAGTTACCGTCAACTTGGAAGCAGCCGCGCAGAAGGCAGTCGCCCTGCAACCGGCGAACAGCGCACATTCGCGGCTACACGCGAGCTGGCCGCACTCGGAGCTTTCGCGGCTCTTCTCTCGCTCTTTCCCGCAGAGCTCCGGCGATGCACAACTCGAACCGCGAAAGCCGCAATGAGCTTTGTGCAAGCTGCGCAGAAGAAACAAGGCACTAAACCGGCAAATGTCCAGCTAATCTCCAACGTGAAAAGGCTCAGCAAGGAAAGCTCTTGCTAACAGCCCAGAAGCATTGCGACGCTTCTCTGGATGATTTGCCCACCAACACTTCACATCAGCTCAAGCCGGCTGCCCGGAGGAAAAGAGGCTAGGAAAGATCGTAGCAGGCACGGTTGTTGCTGCACGAGAAGTGCCTGCTCCGGAGGCTTCTTGCGAGCAGCGCTAAAAGCACGCGAACATCGCGTTTCTGTGCTTTCCTGAACAGCTTGCGCTGGGACAGTTACAGCCGTGTTTTGCAAGCTGTCCGGGGTTCTGAGGCACTAAAAGTGCGGATGTGTGGCGACTGTCCAAGACGAGAGCCGGCTGCTCTGAAAGCCCTTCCTGCTCGTCACGTACGCTTTCTAGCAGCTCTACGGACACACACGCGTCAGCCTCTTCACTGTCCTACACAGCTAGCACGCTGGCAGTTACCGTCAACTTGGAAGCAGCCGCGCAGAAGGCACTCGCCCTGCAACCGGCGAACAGCGCATCATCGCGGCTACACGCGAGCTGGCCGCACTCGGAGCTTTCGCGGCTCTTCTCTCGCTCTTTCCCGCAGAGCTCCGGCGATGCACAACTCGAACCGCGAAAGCCGCAATGAGCTTTGTGCAAGCTGCGCAGAAGAAACAAGGCACTAAACCGGCAAATGTCCAGCTAATCTCCCACATGAAAAGGGTCAGCAAGGAAAGCTCTTGCTGCTCTTCACTCGCTCTTGCGAACAGCCCAGAAGCATTGCTACACTTCTCTGGATGATTTGCCCACCAACACTTCACATCAGCTAAAGCCGGCTGCCCGGAGGAAAAGAGGCTAGGAAAGATCGTAGCAGGCACGGTTGTTGCCGCACGAGAAGTGCCTGCTCCGGAGGCTTCTTGCGAGCAGCGCTAAAAGCACGCGAACATCGCGTTTCTGTGCTTTCCTGAACAGCTTGCGCTGGGACAGTTACAGCCGTGTTTTGCAAGCTGTCCGGGGTTCTGAGGCACTAAAAGTGCGGATGTGTGGCGACTGTCCAAGACGAGAACCGGCTGCTCTGAAAGCCCTTCCTGCTCTTCACGTACGCTTTCTAGCAGCTCTACGGACACACACACGTCAGCCTCTTCACTGTCCTACACAGCTAGCACGCTGGCACTTACCGTCAACTTGGAAGCAGCCGCGCAGAAGGCAGTCGCCCTCCAGCCGGCGAACAGCGCATCATCGCGGCTACACGCGAGCTGGCCGCACTCGGAGCTTTCGCGGCTCTTCTCTCGCTCTTTCCCGCAGAGCTCCGGCGATGCACAACTCGAACCGCGAAAGCCGCAATAAGCTTTGTGCAAGCTGCGCAGAAGAAACAAGGCACTAAACCGGCAAATGTCCAGCTAATCTCCCACATGAAAAGGGTCAGCAAGGAAAGCTCTTGCTGCTCTTCACTCGCTCTTGCTAACAGCCCAGAAGCATTGCTACACTTCTCTGGATGATTTGCCCACCAACACTTCACATCAGCTAAAGCCGGCTGCCCGGAGGAAAAGAGGCTAGGAAAGATCGTAGCAGGCACGGTTGTTGCCGCACGAGAAGTGCCTGCTCCGGAGGCTTCTTGCGAGCAGCGCTAAAAGCACGCGAACATCGCGTTTCTGTGCTTTCCTGAACAGCTTGCGCTGGGACAGTTACAGCCGTGTTTTGCAAGCTGTCCGGGGTTCTGAGGCACTAAAAGTGCGGATGCGTGGCGACTGTCCAAGACGAGAGCCGGCTGCTCTGAAAGCCCTTCCTGCTCTTCACGTACGCTTTCTGGCAGCTCTACGGACACACACACGTCAGCCTCTTCACTGTCCTACACAGCTAGCACGCTGGCAGTTACCGTCAACTTGGAAGCAGCCGCGCAGAAGGCAGTCGCCCTGCAACCGGCGAACAGCGCATCATCGCGGCTACACGCGAGCTGGCCGCACTCGGAGCTTTCGCGGCTCTTCTCTCGCTCTTTCCCGCAGAGCTCCGGCGATGCACAACTCGAACCGCGAAAGCCGCAATGAGCTTTGTGCAAGCTGCGCAGAAGAAACAAGGCACTAAACCGGCAAATGTCCAGCTAATCTCCCACATGAAAAGGGTCAGCAAGGAAAGCTCTTGCTAACAGCCCAGAAGCATTGCGACGCTTCTCTGGATGATTTGCCCACCAACACTTCACATCAGCTAAAGCCGGCTGCCCGGAGGAAAAGAGGCTAGGAAAGATCGTAGCAGGCACGGTTGTTGCCGCACGAGAAGTGCCTGCTCCGGAGGCTTCTTGCGAGCAGCGCTAAAAGCACGCGAACATCGCATTTCTGTGCTTTCCTGAACAGCTTGCGCTGGGACAGTTACAGCCGTGTTTTGCAAGCTGTCCGGGGTTCTGAGGCACTAAAAGTGCGGATGTGTGGCGACTGCCCAAGACGAGAGCCGGCTGCTCTGAAAGCCCTTCCTGCTCGTCACGTACGCTTTCTAGCAGCTCTACGGACACACACGCGGCAGCCTGTTCACTGTCCTACACAGCTAGCACGCTGGCAGTTACCGTCAACTTGGAAGCAGCCGCGCAGAAGGAAGTCAGACAATTACTCCAACACCGGAAGTGCCTGCTCTAAAAGTTCTTGCTGCTCCTCACCGACTCTTCCCACCACATCTACAGGCTCAGAAACATTGAGTCTCTGGGCTTTCCTCCACCAGCAGGACTCTGACACTTACCATCACCTAGAGCTGCTGCACAGTGAGAAATAAATCTTAAAAATCACTAACTCAGACGATTGCTTTAACACCAAAAGTGCCACCTCTGAAAGTTTACTGGTGTACATGGTGGCAAAAGTCGGAGTCCTGATTGTCTAGGAAAGAACGGAGCCCCAGTGTTGCTGGGCTTGTAGATGCGGTGGCAAGAGCCACTGAGGGGTTTTCAGAGCTGGCACTTCTGGTGTGGGATCTATCATCCAACGTTCATGATATATAAGAGTGTTTTCACTGGGCGGCCATAAGTACACCGTGGTAAACGTTGGAGTGCTGGTGTTCTAGGAAATCTCGCAGTCCCAATATTTGTGAGCCTGTAGATGCGGTGGCAAGAGCCGGGCAGGAGAAGCAAGAGCTTTCAGAAATGTCACTTCTGGTGTGGGAGCAGTCTTCTGACTGTGTGATTTTTAAGATTTTTTTCAAAAGGGACTGCTGAGTTGAGGTGATGGTAGACGTCGGAGTCCTGGTGTCCCAGGAAATGCCGGATCCCCAATGTTTGTGAGCCTGTAGATGTGGTGCCTAGAGCTGGTGAGAAGCAGCAAGACATTCCAGAGCTGACACTTCTGGTGTGGGAGCAGCTGTCTGACATTCACCATTTTTAAGCTGTGGTTTAACACTAGGCGGACAGCTCGAGCTGGTGTTAAACGTCGGAGTCCTGGTGGTCTAAGAAATCCCGGAGCCCCAATGTTTCCTGGCCTGTAGATTTTTTTTATGCCTGTAGATCTTTACCACCCTGTCCTGGTGGTCTAGGAAAGCCCGGAGCCCCAGAGTTTGGAGCCTGTATGTGTGGTAGCAAGAGCCGGTGAGGAGCAGCAAGGGTATTCAGAGCTGGTCACCATGTAACAAAAGGTTCAGGATTTTTAAGATTTTTTCCCACTGAGCAGTAGGGACTGTTTCTCACTCCTTACAAATGAGTCCTTCGTCAGGAAAAGAAAAAAAAAACAGACTTCCTCTTCCATTAATTGTTTCTCTAAGCTATATGGGTACATGACTATGTTTTATAACTGTATTCTTGTCCTGTTTCTGGCTAGGATAGAGTTAATATTTACCTGAGCTGGGTGGAGTACTGAAGCTGGTAGCCCCTATGGCTGGGATAGTTAACTAATCAGCTAACTGCTGGGGCTCAGTATGTAAGTGAGGAGGGTGGTGAAAGGAGCCTCCTGCTACGTGGAAGAAACTAGGTGTGGAGATTTGTTGTAAGCCATTATACTATATTTGTATTGCATCACTGTTTTGTTTTCTTCTGTCATTACTGTTAAATTTACTTTTTGTTCAATCTCAACCCACGGGTTTGGTTTTTTTCCTGGTTTTCTTTTGTTTACCAAATCTCCCCCTGTTCTCTTGGAGAGTGGGGGGGGAGTGAGAGAGAGACTGCGTAGTCTGGTCCCGATCGGGGCTGAACTACAACAATTCTTTAAGAGCATACATATATAGTTGTGATTAACTTATTGTCCCCTATATCAATCCCCCCTTTTTATCACACTAAGTAAATTCTTTTACTTAAACAGTTTCCCTGAATGATATGAAGCATCATACATGGTTTTGTTAGTGGGGGGGGGGCTAAGCTGGTAGCTTCTGTAGGAAACTGCTAGAAGTCGCTCCCCTTTGTTCAGTGGACTCGGCCGGGCCTAGAGCGGACCCGCTGCTGGCCAAGGCCAAGCCAATTGGTAGCAGAATGTCCCATGATAATGCCTCTGTGATAACGTATTCAAATAGGGGAAAACAGAAAAAAAAAAAAAAGGGAGAGATGTGAAGCAGCTGAGCGGGGGGCAGAGGCACAGAGGGGGAGGCGCAGGCCTTATGGGCCTTGCAGGCCTCACCCTCTGGCCTCTCGCCAAGCGGCTGACTGGGCCCGAATTGGTCCGGCCCGGCTGCAGGAAGTGGAGAGGAGAGGAGAAGTGAATAAGATGTAAAAAGGATCCTGAGAGACATCTACCAGCCTGTTGTGAGGAACGGCTGCAGATGCCCAGGTCAGTTCAGAAGGAGTGGGAGGAGTAATGCGGCTCCTGGCCAAGATTCCCCTGCAGCCTGTGGTGACGACCATGGTGGAGCAGGTTGTCCCCCTGCAGCCCATGGAGGTCCACGGAGGGGCAGAGATCCACTTGGAGCCCGTGAAGGATCCTGTACTGGGGGAGGTGGATGCCTGAAGGCAGCTGTGGCCCATGGAGGGCCCGCTGGGACAGCCGTTCTGGAGAGACTGCACCCCGTGGAAGAGATGACCCATGCCGGAGCAGTTTCAGGAAGGACTGTGGCGTACGGGTGGGACCCCACAACAGAGCAGGGGAGGAATGCGAGTTCTTCCCCCAACCATGAAGCAGCAGTGTAAAACAACGCGTGATGAACTGACCGCAATCCCCATTCCCTCTTCCCCCTCCTGTGCCACTCGGGGGGGGGAAGGTAGTAGAGATAATGTTAAGCTTGGGAAGAGGGAGGGGTGGAGGGAGGTTATCTTGTTCTCTGTCTCATTATCTTGCTGTTTGTAGTAATAAATGAATAGTTTTCCCCAAGAGGAGTCTGTTTTGCCCGTGATGGTAACTTTAAGGATTTCTCCCTGTCCTTATCTCAAACCTCGAGCCGTTTTTCCTTACGTTATCTCCCCCTGTTCTCTCGGAGGGTGGGAGGAGTGAGAGAGAGACTGCGTAGTCTGGTCCTGATCGGGGCTGAACTACAACAGTGTTACTTTCTTAAACATTCTCCAAACCCATAGGTACAGCACAATAGTTAATAGTAATAAAACTCCTAAGCTAATCAATAAGATCACAACGGGGCGCACCATAGTATTAAGGATCCCTGTTGCCTCTGTCCCAGCCCCACTCATGCCCTGAGTACATTTCCATTTTGTGCATAACCACAGTGGCCAAGTTTAAGCCCGACCGTTTAAAAGGTGGTCCCATGCTTCCTGTAAACCCAAGGGAGGCGTGAGACCACGGCCATTTGGTGTCCTTTTGATTACAAGTTGGTGGTAAGATGCAGGAAAATATTGTAAGCCCAACCACAATTCCAATTAAACAATTGGTCATTTTAGGATTTAGTTGGTCTAGTGGATTAGTACAGCTACTTCTGTAGATAATGTACTGCCTTTGGTGACCTGCTAAAATGGGTTTTATATTTCCTATAATAAAATGACAAATAAGATATAAACTGCACCGATGACAGATTTGGGCGAGATTAGTTACTGGCCGGTCCCGGTTTCTTTGTCCGGTATCGTTTGCTGTGGTGTCCCTCCGGTTCACTACTGCACTGTTCCCGCCCTTATCCGTTCGAACGAGTTTAAGTCTCAAGTCTTCATTGTTGTCTGGAGTTACTTTCCACAAGGTTGCAGAGGCTCTCTTGATCCGAGTATGGTGTATCCAGGAGTTCTGTCCCTTTACCTTAATTGCCGTGTAGGTGGTGAGGAGGACTTGAAAAGGTCCGGCCCACTGTGGTTCCAGAGTTTTTTCTGTAAGAGATTTAACATATACATAGTCCCCTGGTTGTATATCGTGAACAGGCCCATCCAGACCCCTACGACGTGTTCCCATTGCATGTTTTTCAATTCTTTTTAATTGTTTGTTTAGTGCCACCATAGAGGAGGTCATTATTTCTTCACCAATTTGTGAAGACGTTCCCTTTTGTACCCCATAGGGTCGTCCATATAGAATTTCGAATGGACTAAGCCCTTCTCTTGCTCTTGGTCTGGTTCGTATTCGTATAAGAGCTAATGGTAAAGTTAGATTAGTTTCCTGACCCAACTTGACAATCTGTTGTTTGATTGGGTGATTCATTTTCTCCACCTGGCCACTTGATTGTGGTCGGTAAGAGGTATGTAATTGCCACTCTATCCCTAGATGGTGGCTAATTGCTTGTACTATTCTGGACACAAAATGTGGTCCTCTATCCGAGGGCATTACTGCTGGGACTCCAAACCTAGGTACTATTTCCTGGAGCAGTATTTTGGTTACTTCCCAGGCTTTAGCAGTTCCGCACGGGAAAGCTTCTGGCCAGCCTGAAAAGGTATCCGTAAGTACTAATAAGTATCGATACCCCCCTTTTCTAGGGAGTTCTGAGAAATCAATCTGCCAACGTTGTCCCGGACCATTCCCCTTTCCGATTTTTTCAAGTTTCGGCCCTTTTACAACTTTAGGATTAGTCTGGAGACAAAGATCACATTGTTGAGTTACTTGTCTAGCGGTAGTGTCTAAGTTTCACGCTATTATGTTCCTGATGAGATCTTTATATAGGGCTTCTGCCCCCGCCTCCCCCCAGTGTCTTTTTCTATGTTCTTCTCGGACTACTGACCATATCATGTAGGAGGGAATTACTACCCTCCCGTGTGAGGGGTAGTAATTGGCCCACCCTTCCTCATTATATGACCCCTTTAGATCATTAATAAGTTTGCCGACTTCCTTTGTGTATTCTGGTTTACCTTCTAGAAATACCTGTCCATCAGGTATTAGCGCACCCTCTACCTTGATTGTTTCTCTAGCTGCTTGTTTTGCTTCCCTATCTGCCAGCTCATTTCCTCTTTCCAATTCTGTGCTCACTTTCTGGTGTGCTTTAATATGCATAATTGCCACCTTTTTGGGAAGCTGGACTGCATTCAGGATTTTCAAAATCCCTTCTGCGTGTTTGATGGTTTTTCCATGAGAATTTAACAGTCCTCTTGCCTTCCATATTGCTCCATGGGCATGTACCACCCCAAAGGCATATTTAGGGTCAGTCCAAATGTTTACAGTCCTTCCCTGGGCTCTCTCCAGGGCTCAGGTAAGGGCTATGATCTCGGCCTTTTGGGTTGAGACATCGGCTGATAGTGGCCTGGACTCTATCACCTTTTCAAAAGTGGTAACAGCATATCCGGAATGTCGCCTTCCATTTAACATATAGCTGCTTCCATCGGTGAACCAATGTTCGGCTCCATCGACAGGGACATCTTTAAGATCCGTTCGACTAGAATACATGGTTTCAATTGTTTCCACGCAGTCATGACTCACCGGCTCCCCGATGTTCCCATCAAGGAATGAGGCCGGATTGATGATGTTTGTGGTCACGATTTCAACATCATCCTGTTCAACCATTATAGCTTGATATTTCAGGAACCTTTGTGGGGAAAGCCAATGCCCTCCTTTTGCTTCAAGGACCGCAGATACAGTCTGGGAAACTAGGACAGTCATTTTCTGGCCTAGAGTGAACTTTCAGGCTTCTTGAATGTTTAGAATGACAGCTGCTACTGCTCTCAGACAGCTGGGCCACTGTCGTAGTTCAGCCCCGATCGGGACCAGACTACACAGTCTCTCTCTCGCTCCCCCCACCCTCCGAGAGAATAGGAGGAGATGATATAAGAAAAACGGCTCGAGGTTTGAGATAAGGACGGGAAGAAATTTGTAAAGTTACCGTTACAGGCAAAACAGACTCGACTTGGGGAAAAACACTCATTTATTTCTAAAACTAGCAGGAGAATGAGACAGGGAACAAGATAACCTCCCCCCACCCCTCCCTCTTCCCGGGCTTAACATTATCTCTACTACCTTCCCCTCCCGAGCGGCATGGAGGGGGGGGTCGGGGGCGGTGGGGGGGGGAATGGGGGTCGCAGTCAGTTCATCACGCGTTGTTTTACGCCTCTGTGTCATCGTCGGGGGAAGAACTCCTTGCATTCCTCCTCTGCTCCAGCGTGGGGTCCCTCCCACGGGCCACAGTCCTTCGTGAAACTGCTCCGGCGTGGGTCATCTCTTCCACGGGGTGCAGTCCTGCGAGCGACGGAGGAACGTACGACAAAAGACTCAATATGAGTAATAAGCGTAGTTCGATTTATTAGTCCCGGGTGCACATATTTATATTGCGAAGATAAAATATGCCTACTAGTCATTGCGTGATTGGCTTAAGCTCTAATAGTTACATTTGCATATCCTTCCTACTTGCAGTTAGCTAATCTGGAAAGTCCCGTTAACCTGAAAGTCCCGTACTTTTCATGTTTTCACTTTCTCAGAGTTGTTTACGATCTTCTTCAAGGTTGCTTCGTTTACTTTCTCACAGGAAGCTTCATTACTTTCTCACAGGCGGCCTCATTATTTTCTCACAGGTGGCTTCAGTACTTTCTTACAGGCGGCTTCATTACTTTCTCACAAGCGGCTTCAGTGATGTCCTTGAGGCCTGCTGCTCACAAACATAACAATTCCATTCGGTCTGGATTGTTCACTAAGTGTCCCTGATACTCCAGGTATCCAACAAATCCCCCTTTTTGTTTTGAACAATCCAGACCCACTTATGCGCTAATAACAAAAAATCAATGGCTGCTAGATTCTGCAAAAATATCATGACGCATACTATCCATGTCTTCTAATAATCCTGATAACATGCTAGAGGTTAAATTCATTTGCTTTTGTGCCCAACAAGCTAATTTATTTAAGTTAGCTAAAGCTTTTGCAGTTGCTGCCCAAGGAACAAATAAAGATAATGCTATCCGCTCAGCTGTACCCAACAGGGTTAAATTGCCGTCACAATGGGGAGTCAATACTTTTAGCGATCTTCTTGCTCGAGTGTGATTCCGTAATGTTCTCATAGGTGGAGCAAACATTATCAATTTTCCAAAATAACATGGTCCTCCTATGGCTCTTTTTGGTACTCCTGACCTTATTTTACTACAATATCAACTAGGTTCATGTAGGCCTCTACTGAATCTCCCTTTTCTTCTTTTTTTTTTTTTTTTTTTTTTTTATGAGCCAGATTGTCTGTATTGAGTTGTTAATCATTTTTTGCAAGCATGGTATGTTATGCCTAGTATGATGCCTAGTATCATAATTCCGATTTTAACCAAGGACAGCAACCACCCAGTTATGCCACACACAAGCTTAGTTAATAAAATTACTGATCACATGTTTATGCATATTCATGATTACAAAGCAAAGCTAAGTTTCAGTACCTTCTAGTAATTTTCTACTATAACATTTTTCTACTATTATGGATATAACAACTCCAGTAACTTTCTTATCTACAAGAGCAATGACTAGTTTTCTGCAGGCCTCTGTTGAAACAAGCCATAAATTCTGCTAACAATGTTTTGTATCTTAAAGCTTCCCTTCTCATTCCATGGCTTTCTTCCTGAGAGCATGATTGCATTCCTCCCCCAAGGTCGGTGTGCTTTCACTGATACCATACTGGCTCAGCGAAATACCACATCTCCCCCTTCTTTGTTTAGGAGAAGAGGCTTGTTTCAACGCTTTATCTATTAAAGTTTGCACACATTTTAAGACACAGAATTCTAGATCAAAATACATATATAAAAGGAATGAATAAGCATCCTACAGCTATTAGTAACAAGCTTTTATCAAGTCACCAAAAGATGTCTGAATATATCAAAACCATCACTTTGTTGCTGGTTTTGTACTCCTTTTTGCAAGTTTTGAATACTTTTGTGAATAGATTCCGAATGATCAGACAGATTCATGCAGCAAAGCCCATCAAAATCCTGACAACCATGATTTTGTGCTAATAATAAAAAAAATCTATTGCTGATCTATTCTGTTACTAACCCAACTATGCCAAAGACACCGCTGAGCAAGAGGATGTTTATCAGCCGGGTCAGAGCAGAGAAGGGAGGCAGGCGCAGCACCTTCAGGGCGTCCCCTGTTGTAAATAAAGTGTGCTCTGGGTCTGTCCTCTCCCCTTCGCTCCGAGCCACCTCTGTTTATACCCTCAGCAGATTCAGTGAAAGAGTCCTGACTAGGTGTTGCTGCATGCGTGGCCAGCGCATGCAACAAGGCCCGTCAAATATGTGCTCTGCGGGCTAACAGCGGTTCTGTTTTGTAAAGTAGCATAGTATATAGAATCTACATCAGTTAACAGCGTTGATAGTGCCGATACAGTTGTATTTATTTGCTTAGCAAGCCAACAGTCCAATTTATTTAGCATAGTTAATGCCTAGGCACTTGCCACACCAGGTGTAAAGACTGAAGCAGCAATAATTTTACTTAGTTTCCAAAACTCTGTATTATCTTGGCAACCAGATTCAATGCTATGTATGCTTCGTTTAGGTCTTTTATGCTGTCTGGATTTTGATATGTGCTCGCATGATTACGTCATGCTGTGTCGTTGCAATGTATAGATCTTAAAGCATTTACAATCATTACCCCTCTAGAAACATTAGCTCTTGAATAGTTAAAAAGAAATAGAAGTCCATCTTTACTGATCCCAAAAAGTTCCATCTTTTGTAGTTTTAGCACTCAGCACTTGTGGTTGCTGCTGTTTTACACAGAGTTGCCGTCCTACCGGTATCTGGCAGGTCAACCAAACATGTTCTGAAATACCCGCAGATGATACAGACAGGGATCCACTTGTTTACTGCTCCTGTAAAGACATAAGCGTATCCCTTCCCCCATGTTATAAGAGGGAACGGTCCTTCCACTTATACAAAGCTCGACTCAGACAGGAGTATCTGTTAACCATGTCAGGGGCGGGGGGTGGGGGCGCCTGGCGGCGGCTGTGGCCCAGACATATAAGAGGAAAGAAAACTAAAACCTGAGGTTTAAGACAAGAATAGGGAGGGATCCTTAAAGCCACCGCTACAGGCAAAACAGACCATCACTAAAACCAAAGCAGGATAAGGAAAAAGGGAACAAGACACCTCCCCCCACCCCTCCCTCTTCCCAGGCTTAACACCATCTCCACCTCCCTCCCCTGCCCCCTTAGCGGGACAGGGATGGGGGGCGGGGGGGGGGGGAAAGAGGGAATGGGGGGTTACAGACAGTTAATCACGCGCCGCTTTATTGATATCAACGGTTTAACGGCTGCACCTACAGCAGCAGCCATGACTGTAGCCTTTTCTTGTTCTAACATTCGCTCAGCAGCTTCCAGCAGTTGCCCTGTACTAGATCCTTTTGGCAGCACACTGAGGGCTCTCTTAGTTTTTTGGGTTTGTTTTTTGTTTTTTGTTTTTTTTTTGATTAGCATTATTAAAGGCAAGCATATCTAAGAACTTTGCTTTCATGTCATCATCCAGATCAGGGTGAGCCATAATTGCAGTGTGCAACCCGATCAATAAATTTCCCATATGGTTCTGTGGGACCTTGTCTTCTTGATGTAAAGGCAGGTCCAGACTTTTCATCGTGCACCCTAGCAAGCGCTCTATAAGCCAAATCTTGGCCCAGTTGTAACACTTTGGTAGCAAATTGCGCTTGCCAATCAGATCGTGTGTAGTGTCCCCGCTCCCATCAGCATTTGAGTTTTGCACCCCGAATAATGGATCACCCTGTTGTCGAGGCGTTGCAGCTGCCCTATCACAAGCAGCCTGCCAGTACTGAAAGAACTGCAGCTGCTGCGACCTGGACAATCATTCTAATATCATAAGGAGCTAACAACTGTGATGAAAAAACTATGCTGCAACACAGATTGAGCATATGATGTTTTTAGCCCATACTGAGTAACTGCACTTTTAGCTTCCTTCAATATTTTTCCAGTCTAATGCTTTCCACACACTTTTCCCAGTATTATCAGTCACAACTGGAAATGCCATAGGAAAAGGCTCTCCTTCTATCAAAGCATCTCGAATCACCTCTTTCCACTGCACTATCGGATTCAAAACCCCGGCCCCTCCCGCCGGCGTCCCTTGCAAAGGTGCAAAAAGACTGATCTCACCCGATGCTCCGTTCGGAATGAATAGGTTGGATGCTGACAGGTCTCGATGCGGCACAGGCGAAGGAGTTGACAAGTTTCCCAGTGACACTTCTAGGCGAATCTCTAGGGCTTCCAGTCTTTTTAGCGTCTCTTCCAGCTGTGCGTCCTTGGAGCCAGATGAATGTTCATCCCCCTCCTCCTCACGCCGTGGTGGCAGGGAAGAAGGTGGTAACGGGGGATAAACCAGAGCTGTTGGTGCCGGCGAAAAGGCTCGTGACTCTGAGTCTGCACTGGCGCAGCGTGGCGGGGTGCCTGGCGGTGGTACGTCTGATGGTGGGTGAAAAGCCTTTGGCAGTTTTTCCCTCTGGTGCCCGCATATCTATAGTTATAGGGGCTGTGGCTGCAGTTCCTGGAGTCCTTGCTGGGGCTCGAACCCCCCCACCCTCAGCACGAGCCGGGGCGGCGGCAGGGCTCGTTAAACCCAAGAACAGCATGCTGGTAGTGGAGGTGGACCCGTCGGCTGGAGTTAAGGCCGCAAAAGCAGATGCAGCAACTGAACGCTCGGCTTTCATGCTTATCAATGTTTCGTTCATTAGCTTCCACACGGTGGAGATCCCTTACTTAATTTCATCCCACAGCTTTTTTCCTATCTTTTCCTGTGTCGGGAGTTCAAAAGGATCATCAACTGTTGGGATTAATTCCCTTTTCTTTGCCCACTGCAGCAAAGCTTCTAGGACGGCCGAGTCATAACTCAGTCCTCTCATAGAGAGCATAATAATTCTAGGGCTACCTCCTTTTCCATTATTGCCGGCAGTTTCACAATTGGTGCTCCCTGATTAAGGCACCCCTTCTACTCCCTGATTAAGTACTCACTATTGGTGCTCCCTGATTAAGGCACCCCTTTTTTGCAGCTTGTCCTGTAGCCCCACATTAACCCCCAGTTGCACCCATTAACCCCCAGTTGACCCCCATTGACCCCTGTTAACCCCCAGTTAACCCCCAGTTGACCCCCATTAACCCCCAGTGACCCCCAGTAACACCTGGTTGCCCCCATTAACACCCAGTTGACCCCCATTAACCCCAGTTGACCCCCCGTTGACCCCATTAACCCCCCGTTGACCCCCATTAACCCCGTTGACCCCATTAACCCCCAGTTGACCCCCATTAACCCCCAGTTGACCCCATTAAACCCCAGTTGACCCCCCGTTGACCCCCATTAACCCCAGTTGACCCCATTAAACCCCAGTTGACCCCCCGTTGACCCCCATTAACCCCCAGTTGACCCCCATTAACCCCCAGTTGACCCCACTGACCCCCATTAACCCCCAGTTGACCCCTGTTGACCCCCATTAACCCCAGTTGCCCCCATTGACCCCCAGTTGCTTCCCATTAACCCCCAGTTGCCCCCATTAACCCCCAGTTGCCCCCCATAAGCCCCCCATTGACCCCCATTAACCCCCAGTTGACCCCCATTAACCCCCAGTTGACCTGTGACCCCCATTAACCCCCAGTTGCCCCCATTAACCCCCAGTTGACCCCCTGTTGACCCCCATTAACCCCCAGTTTGCCCCCATTGACCCCCAGTTGCCCCCCATTGACCCCCAGTTTCCCCCATTAACCCCCAGTTGCCCCCCATAAGCCCCCCGTTGACCCCCATTAACCCCCAGTTGACCCCCATTAACCCCCCGTTGACCCCACTGACCCCCATTAACCCCCAGTTGCCCCCCACTAACCCCCAGTTGACCCCCATTAACCCCCAGTTGCCTCCATTAACCCCCAGTTGACCCCACTGACCCCCCATTAACCCCCAGTTGCCCCCCACTAACCCCCAGTTGCCCCCATTAACCCCCAGTTGACCCTGTCGTCTCTCTGTTGACCCCCCCACCCCTCCCCCCCCCCCAGTTGACCCCCGCCCCCCCCGTCCCCCCACCTCGACCGCCATCACATCGCAGCGTCACCCTACGCACCCCTCCCCCCCTCCAACCGCCATCGCTTCACCTCATTGGTCCCCTCGCCCGCCCTCCCCCCACCTCGACCCCCGATTGACCCCTTGCCCCTCCCCCCGTCGCCCCTCCCCCCCCCGCCCCCCGCCCCTCCCCCGCTGGTACCAGTACCCCTCCCTGGAGCAACTGGCCGAAATCGTCCCCTGCGTCCTCCGGCACCTCAAGTGAGTGGGCGGGGGGGCGCCCCACGGCGCTGTGGGGCGGGGGAGGGGGGCCCCTGACCCGTAGCGGGATGGGACGGGGGGGCGGGGTCAGCACCGGGCCTGACCCCGCCCACCCCCCCAGCATCGCCAGCGTCGTGGGCATTGGGGTGGGCGCCGGCGCCTTCGTCCTGGCTAAATTTGGGGTGAGATGTGGGGCGGGGCGTCGGGCGGGGCGTGGGGCAGGGCGGGGGGCAGATTTGGGGGGAATGCAGGGCTGCGGGAATCTCGGGGGAGGTTCTGTGGGGCTGGGGGGGGTCGCTATGGGGCTGGGGGGGTCGCTATGGGGCTGGGGGGGCGTGGCTGTGGGGCTGGGGGGGTCGCTATGGGGCGGGGGGGTCGCTATGGGGCAGGGGGGCATGGCTGTGGGGCTGGGGGGTCGCTATGGGGCTGGGGGGTCGCTATGGGGCAGAGGGGGCATGGCCGTGGGGCGCTACGGGGCTGGAGGAGGTTAGTGGGGTCTCTGGGCACTTGTGGGTCGCTGGGGGGGTTGGGGGCTCGGCTATGGGGCTGGGGGGTCGCTATGGGGCTGGGGGGGTCGCTATGGGGCGGGGGGGGCATGGCCGTGGGGCGCTATGGGCTGGAGGAGGTTAGTGGGGTCTCTGGGCACTTGTGGGTCGCTGGGGGGTTGGGGGCTCGGCTGTGGGGCTGGGGGGTCACTATGGGGCAGGGGGGGCGTCGCTATGGGGCTGGGGAGTCGCTATGGGGGCTGGGGGGTCGCTATGGGGCTGGGGGGGGCGTGGCCGTGGGGCGCTATGGGGCTGGAGGAGGTTAGTGGGGTCTCTTGGTTGGGTACTTGTGGGTCGCTCTGGGGGCTCTCGGGGGCGTGGCTGTGGGGCTGGGGGGGTCGCTATGGGGTTGGGGGGTCGCTATGGGGGTGGGAGTGGCGTGGGCCGTGGGGCGCTATGGGTCTGGCCCCGCCCCACAGCTGCTGCACCCCGAGGCGGTGGAGGGGCTGGTGCTGATCAACATCAACCCCCGCGCCAAGGGCTGGGTGGATTGGGTGGCGCACAAGGTGGGCGGGGCCGGCGGGTGGGGAGGGCCAATGGGGAGAGGGGTGGGGCAGAAGGGGGCGGGGTTTGGGGGGGGTTCCCTGCTGCTGGCCCCGCGGCGCTGTGGGTCGCTTGGGGGTCGCGTGTGGCTCACTGTGGGTCCCTATGGGTCGCCGTGGGTCGCTGTGGGTGGCGGTGGGCGGCCGTGGGTCACTGTGGGTCCCTACGGTGTCTGTGGGTGGCTGTGGGTCGCTGCGGGTCCCTACGGTGTTGGTGGGCGGCTGTGGGTCGCTGTGGGTCCCTACGGTAGCTGTGGGTCGCTGTGGGTCGCTGCGGGTCCCTACGGTGTCTGTGGGTCGCTGTGGGTTGCTGTGGGTCCCTACGGTAGCTGTGGGTCGCTGGTGGGTCGCTGTGGGGTCCCTACGGTGTCTGTGGGTCGCCGTGGGTCGCTGCGGGTCCCTACGGTGTCTGTGGGTCGCCGTGGGTCGTGGTGGGTCCCTACGGTCGCTGTGGGTCGCTGTGGGTCCCTACGGTGTCTGTGGGTCGCTGTGGGTCCCTACGGTGTCTGTGGGTCGCCGTGGGTCGCTGTGGGCCGCTGTGGGTCCCTACGGTGTCTGTGGGTCGCTGTGGGTCGCTGTGGGTCACAGTGGGTCCCTACGGTGTCTGTGGGTCGCTGTGGGTCGCTGTGGTGTCTGTGGCTCGCTGTGGGTCGCTGTGGGTCACTGTGGGTCACTGTGGTGTCTGTGGGTCGCTGTGGGTCGCTGTGGGTCGCTGTGGGTCCCTACGGTGTCTGTGGGTCGCCGTGGGTCGCTGTGGGCCGCTGTGGGTCCCTACGGTGTCTGTGGGTCGCTGTGGGTCGCTGTGGGTCACGGTGGGTCCCTACGGTGTCTGTGGGTCGCTGTGGGTCGCTGTGGTGTCTGTGGTCGCTGTGGGTCGCTGTGGGTCACTGTGGGTCACTGTGGTGTCTGTGGGGTCGCTGTGGGTCGCTGTGGGTTGCTGTGGGTCCCTACGGTGTCTGTGGGTCGCTGTGGGTCGCTGTGGGTCGCTGTGGGTCCCTACGGTGTCTGTGGGTCGCTGTGGGTCCCTACCGTGTCTGTGGGTGTCTGTGGGTCGCCGTGGGTCACTGCGGGTCGCTGTGGGTCCCTACGGTGTCTGTGGGTCGCTGTGGGGTCGCTGTGGGTCGCGGTGGCTCCCTACGGTGTCTGTGGGTGCGGTGGGCCGGGTGGGAATCGCGGTGGGTCGCCGTGGGGTCGCCGGGGTCCCACGGGTGCCCCCCCAGCTGTCGGGCCTGACGTCCTCCAGCAGCGAGCTCATCCTGGCGCACCTCTTCACGCAGGTCGGGCCGGGGGGGCGGCACTTGGGGGGCTGGGGGGCCCTGGTCGGGGGGGCTGTGGGGGTCGGGGGGGTGGCACTGGGGGGCCACTTGGGGGTCCTGGGGGTCAGTTTTGTGGGGGGCCCTCAAGGGGGCACTTGGGGGGGGCCTGGGTGGGGGGCCTTGGGGGGCCAGAGTCACAATCGGGAGGCCCAGGGCCACTTGTGGGTCCGGGGGGGCGCTTGGGGGGTCTGGGGGAGGGCCACTTGTGGGGTCCCTGGGGGTCAGTTTTGGGGGCCCTCAAGGGGCACTTGGGGGCCGTGGGGGGCACTTGGGGGGGCCCAGAGTCCACCTGGAGGCCCCAAGGGCCACTTGTGGGGGTCGGGGGGGGGGCACTTGTGGGTCAGGGAGCTCAGTTAAGGGTTGGGGGAGGGTCACTTGTGGGTCACAGGGTGGGGGGCGGGTGGGGGCGGGGCTGTGACATGGGGGCGGGGCAGGGGCGGGGCAGGGGCGGGGCTGTGACACGGGGGGCGTGGCAGGGGGCGTGGCAGGGGCGGGGCGGGGGCGGGGGCTGTGACGCGCAGGCCGCAGGAGGAGCTGGCGGCCGCCCCTCCCCCGGTGCAGCAGGCCGGCGGCGGCTGGGGGCGGCGCCCAACGCCCCCCTGCTCTGGGCCATGTACAACAGGTACTGGGCAAACTGGGGGCGCTGCGGCGGGGCTGCGGGGCACTGGGACTGCCCTCGGAGCACTGGGATCGAGCTGGATTGAACTGGGAGGGAACTGGGAGGGGCTGGAATGGAACTGGGGGGACTGGTGGGGACTGGGAGGGGACTGGGAGGGACTGGGAGGGGACTGGGACTGGGCTAGGAGGACTGGGACTGAACTGGGATTGAACCGGGGCGGACTGGGAGGGAACTGGGGGGGCTGGGAGGGGCTGGGAGGGACTGGGATTGGGCTAGGAGGACTGGCATCGAACTGGGATTGAACTGGGATTGAACCGGGGGGGACTGGGAGGGAACTGGGGGGGGGACTGGGACTGGGCTAGGAGCACTGGGATTGAACCGGGGGGGGGGACTGGGATGGAACTGGGGGGACTGGGGGGGGACTGCGAGGGGACTGGGGGGGGGACTGGCAGGGGACTGCGAGGGGACTGGGGGGGGGACTGCGAGGGGACTGGGGGGGACTGGGATTGAACTGGGATTGAACCGGGGGGGGATTGGGAGGGAACTGGGAGGGACTGGGACTGGGCTAGGAGGACTGGGACTGAACTGGGATTGAACCGGGGGGGACTGGGATCGAACTGGGGGGGCTGGGAGGGACTGGGAGGGGACTGGGGGGGGTCTGGGATGGGATTTGGGGGCACTGGGATCAGACTGGGATGGAGTGGGAGGGTACTGGGGAAACTGGGATCAAACTGGGAGGAATTGGAATTGAACTGGGATGGAGCTGGGGGGGGGTACCGGGGGGCTGGGAGGGACTGGGAGCAACTGGGATTGAGCTGAGGGGAACTGGAAGGGAACTGGGAGGGACTGGGAGAGAACTGGGAGGGAACTGGGGAGAAAACAGGGGGAACTGGGATCAAACTGGGAGGCACTAGGATGAACTGGGGACACCCCCCTTGCAGCCGGCGGGGACCTGGGCCTGCAGCGCAGCGGGGCCAACAGCCTGCGGTGAGTGACCCCCACGTGACCCCCGTGACCCCACGTGACCCCCGTGACCCCACGTGACCCCCCGTGACCCCCCCGCGACCCCTGACCTTTGCCCCCCCAGCTGCCCGGTGCTGCTGGTGGTGGGCGACAACTCCCCCCACAAGGACGCCATGGTGAGTGACGTCACTGGTGATGTCACCCGGGCCTCCTCTGAGGTCACATGACACCCCCCCATGGGGTCACACGGGTCAGAGGTCATGGGGTCAGAGGTCATGGGGTCACAGAGGGTCAGAGGTCACAGGGGCTCAGAGGACTGCTGGGGGGGGGGGGACCGGGCCTTACCGGGGTCGCGAGGTCAGAGGTCAGCCAGGGGTCAGAGGTCACCGGGGAGGGGTCGGAGGTCACGGCCCCACCCGCGCAGCCGGCCAAGCTCACCGAGGCCTTCAAGTACTTCCTGCAGGGCATGGGCTACCGTGAGTACCGCCTAACGAGCCACCGCTAATTAACACTCCTGGGGGGGTAATTAGCGCTCGGGGCGGGGTAATTAAGCCGCTCTGCATAATTAATTACCGGGCCGGGGTGGGGGGGCTCGTTTGCGTGCTGGAAGGGGAAAACTCAGCTGAGGCGGGGGAGTTAATTACACCGGGGGGGGGGGTAATTAGCGGTGCAATTAATTAACCTGGACCTGGGGGGAGTAATTAGCTGCTGCGAGGCAGGAATTAATTGACCTGAGGCTTAATTAACGCTCCTCAGTTCTAATTAACATCACCTCCCCCCTCCACCCAGGGCAATTAAATGCAGTTCCAGGAGGGGGGGGGGCGTGGCCTGGGGAGGGGGCGTGGCCCGGGGGAGGGGGCGTGGCCCGGGGGGAGGCGGGGGCGTGGCCCGGGGGGGAGGAGGGGGCGTGGCCCGGGGGGGGAGGAGGGGGCGTGGCCCGGGGAGGAGCGGGCGGGAGGAGGGGGCGTGGCCCGGGAGGGAGGAGGGGGCGTGGCCCGGGAGGGAGGAGGGGGCGTGGCCCGGGAGGGAGGAGGGGGGCGTGGCCCGGGGGAGGAGGGGGCGTGGCCCAGGAGGGAGGAGGGGGCGTGGCCCGGGGCACCAACTGGCGCCCGGGGGGAGGCGTGGCCCCGGGGTGGGAGGGAGGGGGGTGGGCGTGGCCGGGGAGGGGGAGGGGCGGGGCGCGGCCCTGGCCCCCCCCCTCCCCGCAGTGGCGGGCGGCGGCCATGACGCGGCTGTCGCGCTCCCGCACCGCCTCGCTCTCCAGCGCCGGGGCCTCGGGGGACGGGGGGCGGAGCCGCAGCCTGTCCCGCGGCAGCCTGGGGGGGGGGGGGGGGCGCCCCCCGCCCCCTGAGGGACCCCACCCA